>NC_036865.1:23262362-23306462 GCF_002910315.2 Salvelinus sp. IW2-2015 | reverse complement strand
AGCAAATAGCATTGAGAGGTTATAGCAATTACAATTTAGCAGATTAACACTGGAGGATAGATGAGCAGATGATGGTGTGTAAGTAGTGATACTGGTGTTGCAAAGAGGCAGCCAAAGTAAATAAAAACAATATGGGGATGAGGTAGGTATATTGGGTGGGCTATTTACAGATGGACTATGTACAGCTGCAGCGATCGGTTAGACTGCTCAGATAGCTGATGTTTAAAGTTAGTGAGGGAAATGTAAGTCTCCAGCTTCACCGATTTTTGCATTCGTTCAGTCACTGGCAGCAGAGAACTGAAGGATAGGCGGCCAAAGGAGGTGTTGGCTTTGGGGATGACCAGTGAGATATACCTGCTGGAGCGTGTGCTACGGTGGGGTGTTATAGTGACCAGTGAGCTGAGATAAGGCGGAGCTTTACCTAGCATAGACTTGTAGATGACCTGGAGCCAGTGGGTCTGGCGACGAATATGTAGCGAGGGCCAGCCGACGAGGCATTGACAGTCGCAGTGGGTGGTGTATAAGGTGCTTTTGGTAACAAAAACGGATGGCACTGTGTATAACTGCATCCAATTTTGCCTGAGTGAGTATTGGAAGCTATTTTGTAGATGACATCGCCGAAGTCGAGGATTGGTAGATGGTCAGTTTTACTAGGGTAAGTTTGCGGGTGGGTGAAGGAGGCTTGTTGCGAAATAGAAAGACGATTCTAGATTGATTTTGGATTGGAGATGTTAGAATATGAGTCTGGAAGGAGAGTTTACAGGTCTAGCCAGACACCTAGTATTTGTAGTTGTCCACGTTATTTAGGTTAGAACCTCCAGAGTAGTGATGCTAGTCGGAGGGCGGTGTCGGGCAGCGATACGGTCGAAAAGCATGCATGTTGTTGCTAGCGTTTAAGAGCAGTTGGAACGCCACGAAGGAGTGTTGTATGGCATTGAAGCTCGTTTGGAGTTAGTTAACACAGTGTCCAAAGAAGGGCCAGATGATACAGAATGGTGTTGTCTGCGTAGAGGTGGATCAGGGAATCACCCGCAGCAGAGCGACATCGTTGATATATACAGAGAAAAGAGTCGGCCCGAGAATTGAACCCTGTGGAACCCCTATAGAGACTGCCAGAGGTCCGGACCAACAGCCCTCTGATTTGACACATTGAACTCTGTCTGCGAAGTAGTTGGTAACCAGGTGAGCAGTTATTTGAAAACCAAGGGGCTGTTGAGTCTGCCAATAAGAATACGATGATTGACAAGTCGAAAGCCTTGCCAGGTCGATGAAGACGGGCTCACAGTACTGGTCTTTTATCGATTGCGTTATGATATCGTTTAGTACCTTGAGCGTCGGCTGAGTGCACCCGTGACCAGCTCGCGAAAGCGGATTTGTTATGATATCGTTTAGTACCTTGAGCGTGGCTGAGGTGCACCCGTGACCAGCTCGGAAAGCGGATTGCACAGCGGAGAAGGTACGGTGGGATTCGAAATGGTCAGTGATCTGTTTATTAACTTGGCTTTCAAAGACTTTAGAAAGGCAGTGCAGGATGGATATAGGTCTGTAACAGTTTGGGTCTAGAGTGTCACCCCCTTTGAAGAGGGGGAGCTGTTGGCCGGGGTTGGGGTAGCCAGGAGGAAAYCATGGCCAGCCGTAGAGAAATGCTTATTGAAATTTTCGATTATCATGGATTTATCGGTGGTGACCGTGTCACCTAGCCTCAGTGCAGTGGGCAGCTGGGAGGAGGTGCTCTTGTTCTCCATGGAATTTACAGTGTCCCAAAACTTTTTGGAGTTAGATCTACAGGATGCAAATTTCTGTTTGAAAAAGCTAGCCTTTGCTTTCCTGACTGCCTGTGTGTATTGGTTCCTGACTTCCCTGAACAGTTGCATATCGCGGGGACAATTCGATGCTATTGCAGTCCACCACAGGATGTTTTTGTGCTGGTCAAGGGCAGTCAGGTCTGGAGTGAACCAAGGGCTATATCTGTTCTTAGTTCTACATTTTTTGAAAGGGGGATGCTTATTTAAGATGGTGAGGAAATTACTTTTAAAGAACGACAGGGCATCCTCGACTGACGGGATGAGGTCAATTTCCTTCCAGGATACCTGTGCCAGGTCGATTAGAAAGGCCTGCTCGCAGAAGTGTTTTAGGGAGCGTTTGACAGTGATGAGCGGTGGTCGTTTGACCACGGACCCATAGCGGATTCAGGCAATGAGGCAGTGATCGCTGAGATCCTGATTGAAAACAGCAGAGATGTATTTGGAGGGCAAGTTGGTCAGGATAATATCTATGAGGGTGCCCATGTTTACGGATTTAGGGTTGTACCTGGTGGTTTCCTTGATAATTTGTGTGAGTTTGAGGGCATCTATCTTAGATTGTAGGACTGCTAGGGTGTTAAGCATATCCCAGTTTAGGTCACCTAACAGAACGAAGTCTGAAGATAGATGGGGGGCAATCAATTCACATATGGTGTCCAGGGCACAGCTGGGAGCTGAGGGGGGTCTATAACAGGCGGCAACAGTGAGAGACTTATTTCTGGAGAGAGTAATTTTAAAAATTAGAAGCTCGAACTGTTTGGGCATAGACCTGGAAAGTATGACAGAACTTTGCAAGCTATCTCTGTAGTAGATTGCAACTCCTCCCCCTTTGGCAGTTCTATCTTGACGGAAAATGTAGTTGGGTATGGAAATCTCAGAATTTTTGGTGGCCTTCCTAAGCCAGGATCAGACACGGCTAAAACATCGGGGTTGGCGGAGTGTGCTAAAGCAGTGAGTAAAACAAACTTAGGGAGGAGGCATCTGATGTTAACATGCATGAAACCAAGGCTTTTTCGATTACAGAAGTCAACAAATGAAAGTGCCTGGGAACACACAGGGCCTGGGTTAGCCTCCACATCACCCGAGGAACAGAGGAGGAGTAGATGAGGGTACGGCTAAAGGCTAGCAAAACTGGTCGTCTGGTGCGTTGGGGACAGAGAATAAAGGGAGCAGGTTTCTGGGCGTGGTAGAATAGATTCAGGGCATAATGTGCAGACAGGGGTATGGTAGGGTGCGGGTACAGTGGAGGTAAGCCCAGGCCCTGAGTGATGACAAGAGAGGTTGCATCTCTGGACATGCTGGTTATACTGGGTGAGGTCGCTGCATGTGTGGGAGGTGGGACAAAGGAGGTATCTAAGGCATGTACAGTGGGACTAGGGGCTCCGCAGAAAACTAAAACAATGATAATTATCCTAAACAACAGTATACAAGGCATATTGACATTTGAGAGAGACATAAAGCGAGGCATAAAGCAATCACAGGTGTTGATTGGGAGAGCTTGCTAAGTCAACAACGGGTAAGACAACAGCAATAGATGAAACAGGGCAGCAGCTAGGTAGTTGTTACTACGCTAGCACGCGGGAGACACGGCGTTTAAAGTTAGCAGTCCGGGGTAAGTAGAAGCGTCTGCTCCGTCGTCCGGCAAAGGCCGGTTGAAGGCACAACTGATGTGATTACGTCTGCGGACCAGTCGTGGTGGTACGGTGTCGACGAAGGGACCGGGCCAGATGGCAAAAGAGGTAATGTAGTTGTGGGAATTCAGTTTGCTAGCTGGGAGATGCGCCTGGCTCAGGGCTAGCTTCGGGGCTGGGTCACTCAGTTGAAGATAGCTAGCTGTGATGATCAATGTCGGCAGGAATCTAGCGTTGTAGTGGAGAAAAACAGTCKGAGGCTGGCAGGTATTATCCAGGCAAAAAAAACGTCTGGTGCCTGAGCTGAGGGGAAAGGCCGTTAGCAGTGGCTAACAATGACTAAATGGCTAGTAACTTAGCTAAATTAGCTGGCTACATTCTGATGAAAGTTTTGGCTATAGGGTCTAAAAAAATTGCGGATCCGTGTCACATTGAGTGAGGCGGGTTACCGGAGGGTATATTTAATTAAAAAATGGAAAAAGAGAATGAAAAATATATTGGAATATATACAAAAAAAGACGAAAAATACAAAAWGTATACGAGAGGACAACAAACCACGTCTGCACTGCTACGCCATCTTGGATAGTAGTATTTAGTGTATGTGAATGTGTGTGGATTTTGTATGGGAGTGTCAATGTAGTGTGTGTGAGTGAGTGTGCATACGGTGTGTATGTAAAGTCTAGTGAGTGTGTAGGGTCAGTGCAGATAGTTTGGGTAGCATTACTTTACTCTTTAGCAGTCTTGGGGGAAGAAGCTTTCTCTGAGCCTGTTGGTCTTATGGAGAAAAAACAATTTTCGTTTTTCCGGAGGTGATGGCATAGGTAATGGCATAACAGAAGACGAGCTGAGGGCCTGCATCAATCCACACCTAGTAACACCTCATGATTGAACACACATGAACACACACACGCACACACCCAAACCCACATAAAGATTCAGACAACATGCACACAAACATGCACACACAGTCAAATAATAACCCCTGAGGTTACCACAGGATAGCGGGAAGGCGCTTTCTCAACAAATATCTCACAGACCTAGCCTGGTTCCAAATTTGCTAATAACGGCCGATATGAATATTTGGAACCAGGCTAGGTCTGTGAGAGGTTTTGTTGAGAAAGCGACTTCCTGCTATCCTGTGGTAACCTCGTGTTTGAGCCTTCTAACCGTAACGATAAAGTTGAGAAAAAAATTAGATATTTGCCTTTTATTTATCCTATTTATCGATAATTGGTGGAATTAATTTTAGTCCGATATCGATATATCGGTAAAAGACCAATATCGTCCGATAATACCGGAAACAATATATCGGTTGGGCTCTAGCTATGACATAGCCATTTGTTATTGGACAGRTTTGTATTTCAAAAGCTTTGTATTTTCCGGTCTCAAAAGTCAACATTCTCTGATGACTGGACTTCCAACCATCTTTATGATACCATTGGAAAGTTGAATTCACATTTTAGTACATTTATCAACYAAAACATGACAGCCACATGTATTCAAGAGCATGTCTAAACTGATGGAGGGCACAGCACAAAAACCTCAGATGATGTAAAATAGGGTCTAAGCTACCACATATGTGGATATGAAAATATTTATTTTTCAAGAAATTATAAAATAGTTTGACAAACCCTGTTTGTAAGCTTTTAAATTATATGAATCTCAACTGATTATCGTTTGAGTGATGAAGACATGGATGTCACATGCATGGTGAGSTWTGCAAAATGGGTRAACCTTGAGCACTTTTTATCTCTGGAATGTTTTGGCATTCAGGTCCAAAAAGTTACTTTTTTAGCACTTCTACAATGAGCAAACATACAGAATATGGAAGGTTTCGTTCAAGTCAAAAGGGGTGCTGTCAAAAAGTGATTGAATATAAATGGATGGCAATATTTGAATTACTGAATCCATTGAAATATTAATTGTATTAATTACATTTTAATGTAAGACTATTGCATAGATATTTTACATTTTTATTTGAGAAATAATAAAATATTTACTTAGACTACAGTGCAGCACACAGTGTGTATATTTCAAATATTTCAATATTACAATTACATATCAAGACATACTGGAGAGGCAACGATTATATTGCATTCTACTGTATTCTATTGTATTCTATTCTGTTCTATTATGTTCTACTGTATTCTATTATAGTATACTCTATTCTACTGTGTTCTATTGCGTTCTACTGTATTATATTCTATTCTACTGTATTCTATTATATTCTACTCTATTCTATTGTGTTCTCCTGAAATCTATTATATTCTACTATATTATATTGTGTTCTACTGAAATCTATTATACTCTACTGAAATCGATTCTATTCTACTATATTATATTGTGTTCTACTGTATTCTATTCTATTCTACTGTATTCTATTGTGTTCTACTGTATTATATTATATTTTACTGTATTCTAATGTGTTCTACTGTATTGTACAGTATTATATTGTATTATTTTCACTTATGAATGAGATGCAGTAGAAGTAGGCTACAGGTCTGATGTCATTGGTCAGGGTGGCAAAGAAACTTGAGGGGAATGTTGCCTGCCCAACATTCTCTCTGAAAGTAGTTTATGATCCTAGTTCAGTGACTGAGTTCATAGGTTTAATTTAATTCTTCTTTAGCCTCCTCTTACCGTTTGTCTGGCTCTTCAGGTATGCTACACATTCACGGTTTATTTGGGGTAAATTTGAGGAGGACCCAGATGAGACAGGTACTGAGTTTACTGATAACCTAACTCTTTGTGTTAACAAATGTAGACTATGAACAGGATGACAGCAAACATCAACACAGACAGTAAGAGACCAGGCTGGATTTACAGACAAAATGACTTTATTTTCACAAGCAGACAAATTCTGATCTTTTCCACTAATTGTCTTTTGAACAATCACATCAGATCTTTTCTAATCAGACATTTTTCAGAGCTGAACTAATTGGTCAAAAGACCAATTAGTGGAAAAATCTGAATTGGGCTTCCTGTGTAAACGCATACATGAAACACACATACACACTCCTTCCGTGGCCTCCAATTGCTCTTAAATACAAGTAAAACTAAATGCATGCTCTTCAACCGATCGCTGCCTGCACCTGCCCGCCTGTCCAACATCACTACTCTYGACGGCTRTGACRTAGAATATGTGGACAACTACAAATACCTAGGTGTCTGGTTAGACTGTAAACTCTCCTTCCAGACTCACATCAAACATCTCCAATCCAAAGTTAAATCTAGAATTTGGCTTCCTATTCCGCAACAAAGCATCCTTCACTCATGCTGCCAAACATACCCTTGTAAAACTGACCATCCTACCAATCCTCGACTTCGGTGATGTCATTTACAAAATAGCCTCCAAAACCCTACTCAATAAATTGGATGCAGTCTATCACAGTGCCATCCGTTTTGTCACCAAAGCCCCATATACTACCCACCACTGCGACCTGTACACTCTCGTTGGCTGGCCCTCGCTTCATACTCGTCGCCAAACCCACTGGTTCCAGGTCATCTACAAGACCCTGCTAGGTAAAGTCCCCCCTTATCTCAGCTCGCTGGTCCACCATAGCAACACCTACTGTAGCACGCGCTCCAGCAGGTTTATCTCTCTGGTCACCCCCAAAACCAATTCTTCCTTTGGCCGCCTCTCCTTCCAGTTCTCTGCTGCCAATGACTGGAACGAACTACAAAAATCTCTGAAACTGGAAACACTTATCTCCCTCACTAGCTTTAAGCACCAGCTGTCAGAGCAGCTCATAGATTACTGCACCTGTACATAGCCCATCTATAATTTTAGCCCAAACAACTACCTCTTTACCTACTGTATTATTTATTTATTTTGCTCCTTTGCACCCCATTATTTCTGTCTCTACTTTGCGCTTTCTTCCACTGCAAACCAACCATTCCGTGTTTTAAGTTTTATTTTACTTGCTGTGTTGTATTTACTTCGCCACCATGGCCTTTTTATATTTTTATTTATTTATACATATATTTGTTTGCCTTCACCTCCCTTATCTCACCTCACTTGCTCACATTGTATATAGACTTATTTTTTTTCACTGTATCATTGCTATATGTTTGTTTTACTCCATGTGTAACTATGTGTTTGTTGTATGTGTCGAACTGCTTTGCTTTATCTTGGCCAGGTCGCAATTGTAAATGAGAACGTGTTCTCAATTTGCCTACCTGGTTAAATAAAGGTTAAATAAAAAAATAAAATAAAACATACACACACTTTGAGACTGGAAGTAAACTATTTTTCCTAAAGAAATTGTAATCTTATGTAGGCTTATTGTCACGCTATTAAAAAAGAGAACCCGATTTGCTTATGCTACTTGGATCTTATCTGTACCATCCCATGTGTTAGGGCAGATTTGGACATATTTGTATAAAAGACTGAACCGACCGAACTGCGGGAGCGGTATAGTTTTTTGACCATACAGACATACAGACAGGTCATATTATGTATTTTCCATATCAAGTAATCTATGCTTTAAGTTGATTGTAGTGGCTTCCTGTCCTCTTTACCATAGCCACTGCCCAAGCCTAAAGCGGGGTGTTCTGTACGCATACAGTCACACTCAGGTTTCCAAACGGCCAAATATTCAATGAGATCCAGGGATATGGTGCAACAATTTTTTATTTCTTCTTATATCTAACCAAAAAATTATTCTCCAATCAACTTAAAGCATAGATTACTTGATATGGAAAATACAAATATGACCTGTCTGTATGTCTGTATGGTCAAAAAACTTTACCGCTCCCGCATCTAGCAAGGACTCCCCTCCCGAAGGCCCAACTTCCTGCCTTTATCCTAACCACACTTAACACAGTACAATGAATGGGCAAGAGGGGGGGCCAAAAACTAAGTTACACTAACAACAAATTAATATATCTCAATCAGGTAAATTTAAATCATAAAGGTACGTACCTAATATTTCATCATATACATTAGTATTTTAATATATTTACACAAATTGTCACGTTCTGACCATAGTTCTTGTGTGTTTTACTTGTTTTAGTGTTGGTCAGGACGTGAGCTGGGTGGGCATTCTATGTTGTGTGGTCTAGTTTGTCTGTTTCTATGTTTGGCCTATTATGGTTCTCAATCAGAGGCAGGTGTTTTGTGTTGTCTCTTGATTGGGAATCAATATTAGGTGGCTTTGTTTTGTGTTGGGGTTTGTGGGTGGTTGTTTCCTGTCTTTGTGTTCATTTCACCAGAGAGGACTGTTTCGGTTTGTCACGTTTGTTATTTTTGTATTTTGTAAGTGTTCACGTTATCGTCTGTCATTAAATCATGTTGAGCACTAACTACGCTGCGTCTTGGTCCGATCCCTGCTACACCTCCTCTTCAGACGAAGAGGAGGAAGGCTGCCGTTACACAAATGTACATGGAGTTCAGTATGTTCAGTTTTTATACAGATATGTCCAAATCGGCTCTAACACCATGTAAGAGCCAACAGCTGACCATTTACACAAAAACTTTGACCTGTCATTAATTATTTTATTAATTAATTAAACAATGTAAAATTGAATTCCATAGCTAATGCCTTAGAGTCATTTCAGTGGGAATTATTCCTATCTGTTTAGCAGCAGCACGTGCTTCACGACAGAAAGTACAGGCCTTACCATAGTGGGAAACAGTTCTTATTCAAAATGCATCCCTTACATCACCAAGCAGTGGGGGAAAAAAACATTAAGTCCAGTTTTTAGACGTTAACCCC
Source organism: Salvelinus sp. IW2-2015 (assembly GCF_002910315.2). Lineage (NCBI taxonomy): Eukaryota > Metazoa > Chordata > Actinopteri > Salmoniformes > Salmonidae > Salvelinus > Salvelinus sp. IW2-2015. Next base: position 23,297,312 of record NC_036865.1, on the reverse strand, counting down.
CCTCTCCATATTAAAATCTAATATGGATGCCAATGTCATGACTTGTCTAGTTTGGACAATCTGTAGGCTACTCACTGTGCTTTCTATTTCTGTATGGGATGAATCTATCTTACCTGTTTATTATACTTTGAGAGAGCGTCTGCTAAATGACTTAAATGTAAATGTAAATGTGGGCAGTGTGCACATAGCCTGTCTTCTCTTGAGAGCCAGGTTTGCCTACAGCGGCCTTTCTCAATAGCAAGGCTATGCTCACTGAATCTGTAAATAGTCAAAGCTTTCCTTAAGTTTGGGTCAGTAACAGTGGTCAGGTATTCTGCCACTGTGTACTCTCTGTTAGGGCCAAATAGCATTCAAATMTGCTCTGTTTAATTGTTAATTCTTTCCAATGTGTCAAGTAATTATCTTTTTGTTTTCTCATGATTTGGTTGGGTCTAATTGTGTTGCTGTCCTGGGGCTCTGTGGGGTGTGTTTGTGTTTGTGAACAGAGGCCCAGGACTAGCTTGCTTAGGGGACTCTTCTCCAGGTTCATCTCTCTGTAGGTGATGGCTTTGTTATGGAGGGTTTGGGAATCGCTTCCTTTTAGGTGGTTGTAGAATTTAACGTCTCTTTTCTGGATTTTGATAATTAGCTGGTATCGGCCTAATTCTGCTCGTTACATTATTTGGTGTTCTACGTTGTACACGGAGGATATTTTTGCAGAATTCTGCATGCAGTCTCAATTTGGTGTTTGTCCATTTTGTGAATTCTTGGTTGGTGAGCGGACCCCAGACCTCACAACCATAAAGGGGAATGGGTTCTATAACTGATTAAAGTATTTTTTTGCCAGATCCTAATTGGTATGTTGATTTTTATGTTCCTTTTGATGGCATAGAATGCCTTCTTGCCTTGTCTCTCAGATTGTTCACAGCTTTGTGGAAGTTACCTGTGGGCTGATGTTTAGGCTAAGGTATGTATGTTTTTTTGGGGCTCTAGGGCAACGGTGTCTGGATGGAATTTGTATTTGTGGTCCTGGCGACTGGACCTTTTTTGGAACACCATTATTTTGGTCTTACTGAGATTTACTTTACTTTGCAGAATCTGTGCAGAAGATTTAGGTGTGCTCTAGGCCCTCCTTGGTTGGTGACAGAAGCACCAGATCATCAGCAAACAGTAGACATTTGACTTCAGATTCTAAACTCAGCAAAAAAAGAACGTCCCTTTTTCTGGACCCTGTCTTTCAAAGATAATTCGTAAAAATCCAAATAACTTCACAGATCTTCATTGTAAAGGGTTTAAACACTGTTTCCCCATGCTTGTTCAATGAACCATAACAATTAATGAACATGCACCTGTGGAACGGTCGTTAAGCACTAACAGCACAGTTAGTCACAGTTATGAAAACGTAGAACACTAAAGAGGCATTTCTACTGACTCTGAAAAACCACAAAAGAAAGATGCCAGGGTCCCTGCTCATCTGCGTGAACGTGCCTTAGGCATGCTGCAAGGATGCATGAGGACTGCAGATGTGGCCAGGGCAAAGAATTGCATGTCTGTACTGTGAGACGCCTAAGACAGTGCAACAGGGAGACAGGACGGACAGCTGATCATCCTCGCAGTGGCAGACCACGGGTAACAACACCTGCACAGGATCGGTACATCCGCAATCACACATGGGGGACAGGTACAGGATGGCCAACAACAACTGCCCGAGTTACACCAGGAATGCACAATCCTCCATCAGCTCTCAGACTGTCTGCAATAGGCTGAGAGAGGCTAGACTGACGGCTTGTCCCACCAGACATCACTGGCAACAATGTCGCCTATGGCAACACCACCGTCGCTGACCAGACAGGACTGGCAAAAAGTGCTCTTCACTGACGAGTCGCGGTTTTGTCTACCAGGGGTGATGGTCGGATTCGCGTTCATCATCGAAGGAATGAGGCCTGTACTCTGGAGCGAAATCGATTTGGAGGTGGAGGGTCCGTCATGGTCTGGGGCGGTGTGTCACAGCATCATCGGACTGAACTTGTTGTCATTGCAGGCAATCTCAACGATGTGCGTTACAGGGAATACATCCTCTCCCTCATGTGGTACCCTTCCTGCAGGCTCATCCTGACATGACCCTCCAGCATGACAATGCCACCAGCCATACTGCTCGTTCTGTGTGTGATTTTCTGCAAGACAGGAATGTCAGTGTTCTGCCATGGCCAGCGAAGAGCCCGGATCTCAATCCCATTGAGCACCTGGGACCTGTTGGATCGGAGGGTGAGGGCTAGGACCATTCCCACCAGAAATGTCCGGGAACTTGCAGGTGCCTTGGTGGAAGTGTGGGGTAACATCTCACAGCAAGAACTAGCAAATCTAGTGCAGTCCATGAGGAGGAGAGGCACTGCAGTACTTAATGCAGCTGATGGCACACCAGATACTTGACTGTTACTTTTGATTTTGATCCCCCTTTGTTCAGGGACACATTATTCCATTCCTGTTAGTCACATGTCTGTGGAATTTGTTCAGTTTATGTCTCAGTTGTTGAATCTTGTTATGTTCATACAAATATTTAACATGTTAAGTTTGCTGAAACAACGTAGTTGACAGTGAGAGGACGTTTCTTTTTTTGCCGGGTGCTGCAGACTGTTCTAGTGTCCTCGCCAATTCATTCATATATATGTTGAAGAGGGTGGGGGTTAAGCTGCATCCCGGTCTCACCCCACTGCCCTGTAGGAAGAAATGTGTGTGTTTTTTGCCTATTTTAACCACACCCTTGATGTTTGTGTACATGAATTTTATAATGTCGTATGGTCCCGTGTGGCTCAGTTGGTAGAGCATGGCGCTTGCAACGCCAGGGTTGTGGGTTCATTCCCCACGGGGGGACCAGGATGAATATGTATGAACTTTCCAATTTGTAAGTCGCTCTGGATAAGAGCGTCTGCTAAATGACGTAAATGTATGTTGTCCCCCAACACCACTTTACATCAATTTTTTATTTAAATCAACAAAGCATGATAAGACTTTGCCTTTGTTTTGGTTTGTTTGATTGTCAATTAGGGTGTGCAGGGTGAATACGTGGTCTGTTGTACGATAATTTGGTAAAAAGCCAATTTGACATTTGCTCAGTACATTGTTTTCACTTGAGAAAATGTACGAGTCTGCTGTTAATGATTATGCAGAGGATTTTCCCAAGGTTGCTCTTGACGCATATGCCACAGTAGTTATTGGTGTCAAATTTGTCTCCACTTTTGTGGATTGGGGTGATCAGTCCTTGGTTCCAAATATTGGGGAAGATGCCAGAGCTAAGGATGATGTTAAAGGGTTTTAGTATAGCCAATTGGAATTTGTTGTCTGTATATTTGATCATTTCATTGAGGATACCATCAACAGCACAGGACTTTTTGGGGTTGGAGGGTTTTTATTTTGTCCTGTAGTCCATTCAAGGTAATTGGAGAATCCAGTGTGTTCTGACCACCCGGGGGCGGCCCGTCAGGAAGTCCAGGATCCAGTTGCAGAGGGAGGTGTTTAGTCCCAGGGTCCTTAGCTTAGTGATGAACTTTGTGGGCACTATGGTGTTAAATGCTGAGGTGTAGTCAATGAACAGCATTCTCACATAGGTATTCATTTTGTCCAGGTGGGAAAGGGCAGTGTGGAGTGCAATTGAGATTGTGAATCTGATCTGTCTGGACGGTATGCGAATTGGAGTGMGTCTAGGGTTTCCGGGATGATYGTGTTGATGTGAGCCATGACCAGCCTTTCAAAGCACTTCATGGCTACTAACTTGAGTGCTACGGGGCGGTAGTCATTTAGGCAGGTTAGAGTGCATTARAACTGCAGTATGCTGCAAATGCTGTGTCCAAAATAAAACAGTTTTTTAAAATGCAGTTATTTTGCAGTGTAACTGCGGTTAGAGTGTGGTACACTGCAATTACTGCATCCAAAATACCACAGTAGACTGCAGTTACAGCACTTTTACTMCAGTTTCAAAATCATTTTGCAATCTTTTTTTGTAAGGGTAGGAAAGGGCCAATTTAGCAATTTTGCTAGCTACTGCAAGACAACTACACAAGCAGACCAGAAACATACATGTTTTTCTGGCAATTACATTTAGCTTTGGATGTGATTTGATTGGTGTGAACGTGAGCTCAGCTCAACTCTGACTGGCAAATTATTTTATACTTTTTTTTTTATCAAAAGAGGCAAAATGCTTGCTGGCATCAATCAATCAAATGTTACAGCCGAAGCATGTCATTACATTTTTCCGGTGAGATTCAGCCACTTGCGAATTAAAGGGAAATTATGAAAACACAGAGAGACGAAAGATAAATGATTTTATAATTGTTATTTTACTATTGGTCAAATATTTTAGGGAAACCTGGCTTCCCTTGGCGTCCATGAATTCACGCCACTGCTACACGCTACTCAACGTTGTTGTATTCCACAACTGTCTTTCAGTTCTAGTGCATACTTTTATTTTGAAATCAGTTACAGAGCCTATCGTACCTTTATTTAGAAATATGTGGTGGAACGGAAGTCGTTGCRTAGCGACAACTAAAAGCGTCTGATAAGTGTGAACTTGCAGTTGCTAGCGGCTTAATTTTGTTTTGTATAATATTTMAATTAGAAATAAAAATATATAATATACATATATAGCTAGCTATGCCACCAAAAAGACAAGGGCCTCTGCAAACAGTGCAAAGAGAGACGGATGATATCAAAAGACAGGTGAGCCAGCTAGCGTTAGCTAGCTAACTTGAGTGCAATGCATGGTAGTTTACCTGCTTTGCTTGGTTGCAGTCATCCTAGGCTACGATCCATCATATATGTGATACATGTGTTTTACGTTCCATAGGTTGACAGTRTGATAAAAGATGCACGGCTGTCGGGTGGGTCAGGGCGCACAGAGGCATATCAGAGGTAGCTAACGTAGCTACACCCTTCACTTATTCAAATCTACTAAACGTTAGTTATAGTTAGCTAGCTGCTAACTTATGGATAGTATAACTAGCTAACTTAAAACGTTGACTTTTCTTCCAGTCGATGCATACATCTACAAAACTTAGTGGGGGAGACAACCAGGAAGCTCAAGAAGTTAACCAAGGTAACGTTATGTATATACAGCATTTATTAAGCTAGCTAGCTACATTCTTTCCCCCATTCATTTTCATCGTTGTTTTGTCTTTGAAATGCTGCTCCATACTTTTGTTGTTTTAGCTAGCTACTATACTTAGCTACACATTTTTCATCTGCCCCGCACTAAAGGCTGATGAGCCAGCCCCAGTGGGGAATTACGACCAGAGGAAGATGGAGGAGGAATGCCGTTTGCGGGGGATTGAGGAGAAGCTGCTGGTCCTAGTCCAGGAGCTCTCTCCGCCTCAGAAACGTGAGGAAGGGTGCGGACCATAGCAATATTTCTTAATAAACACATTCAAGACTATAGTCCTTGTGATTGTGTAATATTGTCTACATTTTGATCCATGACTTGTGATGATGGTTTCTGTCTCCCAGGCCTCATAGGTGAGTTGTAGGCCCTTTGTTCAAAACAGACTTGCCTGGCTTCTGCTAGTATGTGGAGGTTGTTATCTACCGCGTAGCTATGTGTTCAATTAAGACAAGTTCTTGAAACTGCCAGTGTCCAAAGAGAAAGACCATCTGCCCATTTTCTCCCCAGGTCATCCCAAGCCCAGGAAGATGAAGAGGAGGAAGACAGTGAGGAAGACAGTGAGGAAGAGGAGAGTGAAGAGGAGAGTGTAGAAGATGAGGAAGAAGTTGATGAGGAAGATGTAGTCACAAAGACCATGGAACAAATCCCAGAGTCAGGCACTGCCACGTATATGGTCATCAGTGCCTTTAAAGGAGAGCAGGAAGGAGATCTTACCATTCAGGTCAAAATACTGCTCAGACAAATTCACTAGCATACAAAGATCATATCCTGACTGTTTGTGATAATGTAGTTAAACAGTGGTGCTATTTTCTGCTTATCTTTTCAGATGGGTGAGGTCCTGACGATTCTCAGTAAAAATGAGGATGGCTGGTGGCTTGCTCAGGACTCAAAGGGCAGTAAGGGACTAGTCCCCAAAACCTACTTGAAGGTACCATCAGTTGACCAATTCTTTGATGTTGATTGCTTTAATTCTAATTACAACAAAACATATAGTTTTATCTATGTTGTGTTTGTATGTTTCAGAGATATTCAGACCAGGATGAGGATGATGATGAGGAAGCGTCAGAGGATGAGGAGCTTGAGTCCAAAAGGAAGCAGAGGTGAGGTTCTCTTCATAACCACTAGATGGCAATGTTCACAAATGCGTTGCTCGAAGACTATCACTCCCTGAACAAAATGATTATGAATTTTCTGACTGCTAGACAATCAAGTTTGTTGTTGTTGTTCTGTAATTGATAACACATACATTTACAGTGATGATGATGGTATTCTAGTGTTCCCAATGACTGTCACAGTGAATATCTTCTCACATTGACAGCTCAAACTGGGACAGTGTGAGGAGAGCTATCACTGAGGTAAGAGGAGCTAGTGGTGGACCAGTTCAACTAGATTCTAAAACATCATCTACTACTTGTGTGTGTGTGTATGCACATGTACATTTGTGTGTGTCTATTCCTGTGTGAAATTCTTTTCAGATTGATGCTACTGATGTTCTGTCAGCCATGGGTGCTATCCCTGCTGGGTTCAGGTCATCCACCCTCTCTAAACTACTAGATGAAGGTAAGTCTCTGAACTTAGATCAGCCTTGTCTCACAGAGGCATGACATTCTGCCGGAACAGAAAGACTCGCCTGATCAACAAAAAATGCGTGTATATAGTTCTCCCGAATAATATTTAATCACGTATCATCAGCTTGTGTACTGTGGGCCAGATTGGATGTCATCGATAAAGAACAGCTGCGTCATCTTTTAGTACCCTGTGTTCTGATGTACCATTATCTTCATCAAATACCCACATTTACTAACCCTCTGTGCTACACACACACACACACACCGCTAATATGTCACAGCGGGCATGCATGCACACAAAGACATAGACATTTTCTGCCTTGTCGGTCACCCACCCCAGAGGCTGTATGCTTTTCATGATCTGCATAATTCTTCAATAGTTGGATGGTTTGTACAGTCAAACAAAGTAATAGCTAGTGGACAGGGTCACACCCAATGTTCCCACCAAGCTGCGTGCGTCAGCGGCCGTGCACTTCCTCCAGGACTGCCGTGCAGAAGAAATGCCAGGCAGCGCAGAGACGCAAGAGATTAAACTTCACTGAGTTCACCCCATTAATTTGCACTATATAGATTGTTTTTTCTGCCCCTTTTCAATGCAACAAACCAAAACAAATCTAACTTTGCAAGATTGAGTCTGATTTTGTGGTAGGCAGAGCCAGAGGAGTAGAATTCTATTGGCGGTCTTTCAATCACCAGCGAGTGAATTCACTTTTCAGATCAGAGCGCAGTGCACATTTGTTGATATTCTTTGCTAGTTAGCGAGTTATTAGCCCCGTTAGAAATAAGTATAGGTCAGCAATGGGGAGTTACTGCTTCCTACAAGAGAGCAAAACCTGTASGCTACATTTCAAGCTGTCTTTGAAAAGCCAGTCAGGTAAAAAACMTATGTCTTAATTAAAGGGGCAGTGTTGTATTTTGAGACAGGCTTGAATATGCAAATAAGCCAATAGGCAGAGGGGTAGCCTACATTGTCTAATTATCTGTATGGGTCAGGGCGCACAGAGGCATATCAGGTAATAAGAATTACTTTTATTTTGTAAGTGGTTTCTTGAATCATACAACACAATACAATGCAATTTACGGTCACCTATTTAGCCCATGGTGTTACAGACCAAGTAAATAATCATTCATTAATGTCAACTTTTTATAAATCTTATTCAATGTAGGCCTGCATTGAACACCACATGTAGGCTATATCTTAGAAATCAAAAGCTATTTCAATGTGAAAATGTTATGGGATTTTGTCCATTGGTTTTGTTGGCAGGCCTACAGTACATTATGCTCAAATATCCATAATAGCCTATTGGCTACTGTCTAAAACTGTAAGTGTACAGCCTCAGTGTTCACTGTAAATGCACGCCGGAAGTTGCACAAAATTCTCACAACGTTGAAGTTTCCGCTCATAAGACCTAGAATTTGCTTGTATGTTTTCATAAGGGCCTGTGGCCTGTGTGTTTTACAGGGATTACCTACAGAGCAAGTCACTACATCCAGCCAGAGTTGAGCCAATCCAAACTGTCCTTCAAAGACCTCTTCCGGGACCCAGACACTGGAAAAGTAAGCATTTATACTGAGATGACATTAAAGCAGTTATGGCCAACTTGCAAAGGTCACATCACACAAATAGGTCCTCCTTTAGCTTGATGTATGTTGGGGGTGTGGCAGTCATGATATTTTGTCAGCCGGTGATTGTCAAACAAATAACTGCCGGTCTCATGGTATTTGACCGTTAATTAACATAAACACGTTTAGCATCTCCTGGCTCCCACACAGCCTACAAGCCACTGATGRAGACCTTTGGAACATCTACATTTTTAAAAGTCTAAGAAATCCATTTAATARAGCCTACACCTTCACAATAAATCCATGATTTATTTTAGATAGACTATTTTCTTCATGTCATGTTTCTTTAGACTATTTCAGAAGAACAGAATAGTATACTCTGAGTTGTCCTCATGTTAGGCCCTAATAAGGCTATGTCATATGGCTGTGGGCTACACTAGTTAATTTAGCAAAGAAGATTTGCTCAGAATTCCATGGCATTATTTTTTATTATTTTATAATATGAACAATACAATTGAACATAGCTGAATAAAATAGAAAGGATATTTTCTCCAAATGATTKCCATGGAAGTACGCACATTCGGCTATTCTSTGTTAASCGCTTAACAGAGAAACAGGTACTCCTATATGCTTCATTTAGAGTTATTAATGCAACTTTAGTTGTTCTACAAACATTGGGCTATATGTTTTTTATACATTCTAAGGCTGCATGATATGACTCTAATGATGATTTGAAAAAAGCTGATTTGTTTCTTGTACAGGCTGCACACACTTCGTCAGTCTCTCATTCACAGTTTGACAAGCACTTGATAATATTCTCACCATGTCTCGAATTTCCTGGTGGCGTTCCCCTTGTGTGACTGTAATTCTCGCTAAAAAAATCCATGCCTTTTGCGGCCAAAGTGTCCGTTGTGCCCTGAATATAATACTTATAATTCCCTTCTCCCAGCTGCCGTGCTCCGAAGCACCTCTCACTCACATGGCTCTCTCAGATATCTCAATTCTTATTAGCCAATGCCCGTCACGTGATCGGGTCCTTCTCACAGCTAAGAAGTAGGCTGGAAGTGAAGACAGACACATCGGGGACGCAACTGCGCGCGTCCTTATCGAATTCCGAGGCACATATTGCAGATGTTAGAAGAACTGCCCACATTTGTTTACTTTTCATCAGCCAACAAGATGAGTATGCCTAATGAACAGCAAAAGCACTAGCCTATGTCAATCTACTATCCTCCATAGTACACATGTTGACCTATTGTATTGGTCAACTTGTTCTTCTGTGCAATAAATAAATATTCTAACATACAGTACCAGTCAAAAGTTTGGACACACCTACTCATTCAAGYGTTTTTCTTTATTTTTACTATTTTCTACATTGTAGAATAATAGTGAAGACATCAAAACTTCATCAGTCTCTCATTCACCGTTTGACAAGCACTTGATCATATTCTCACCAGGCCTCGAATTTCCCGGTMGCGTTCCCCTTGTGTGGCTGTAATGCCCCTTAAAAAATCCATATGCTGACACTTGTTGGCTGCTTTTCCTTCACTCTGCGGTACAACTCCTCCCAAACCATCTCATTTTGGTTGAGGTCAGGTGATTGTGGAGGCCAGGTCATCTGAAGCAGCACTCCATCACTCCCCTTCTTGGTCAAATAGCCCTTACACAGTCTGGAGGTGTGTTGGGTCATTGTACTGTWGAAAAACAAATGATTGTCCCACTGTGCTGTAGGTGTCCTGGAGGGCAGGTAGTTTGACCCCGGTGATGCGTTGTGAAGACCGCACCACCTTCTGGAGAGCCTTGTGGTTGTGGGCGGTGCAGTTGCCATACCAGGCGGTGATACAGCCCGACAGGATGCTCTCAATTGTGCATCTGTAAAAGTTTGTGAGGGTTTTAGGTGACAAGCCAAATTTATTCAGCCTCCAGAGGTTGAAGAGGCACTGTTGCGCCTTCTTCACCACACTGTCTGTGTGGGTGGACCATTTCAGTTTCTCCGTGATGTGTATGCTGAGGAACTTAAAACTTTCCACCTGCTGTCCCGTCGATGTGGATAGGGGCYTGCTAGCTCTGGTGTTTCCCTGAAGTCCACGATCATTTCCTTTGTTTAATTGATGTTGAGTGAGAGGTTGTTTTCCTAACATCACACTCTGAGTGCCCTCACCTTCTCCCTGTAGGCRATCTCGTTGTTGTTGGTAATCAAGCCTACTACTGTTGTGTCGTCTGCAAACTTGATGACTGAGTTGGAGGCYTGCTTGGCCACGCAGTCATGGGTGAACAGGGAGTACAAGAGGGGGCTGAGCACGCACCCTTGTGGGGCCCCAGTGTTGAGGATCAGCGAAGTGGAGATGTTGCTTCCTACCTTTACCACCTGGGGGCGGCCCGTCGGGAAGTCCAGGACCCAATTGCACAGGGCGGGGTTGAGACGCAGGGCCTCAAGCTTAATGATGATCTTGGAGGGTACTATGGTGTTGAATGATGAGTTATAGTCAATGAACAGCATACTTACATAGGTATTCCTCTTGTCCAGATGGACAAGTTGAAGTGGGTCTAGGGTGACAGATAAGGTGGAGGTGATATGATCCTTGACTAGCCTCTCAAAGCACTTCATGATGARAGAAGTGAGTGCTATGGGGCGATAGTCATTTAGTTCAGTTACCTTTGCCTTCTGGGGGTACAGGAACAATGGTGGCCATCTTGAAGCATGTGGGGACAGCAGACTGGGATAGGGAGAGATTGAATATGTCCGTAAACACACCAGCCAGCTGGTCTGCGCATACTCTGAGGACACGGCTAGGGCTGGCAGCCTTGCGAGGGTTAACACGTTTAAATGTCTTACTCACGTCGGCCACAGACGAGAGCCCACAGTCCTTGGTAGCGGGCCATTCGGTGGCACTGTATTAACCACAAMGTGTTTAGTTTGTCTAGGAGCAAGACGTTGGTGTCTGTGACATGGCTGGTTTTCCTTTTGTAGTCTGTGATTTCCTGTAGACTCTGCCACATACGTCTTGTGTCTGAGCCATTMAATTGCTTCTCCACTTTGTATCTATACTGACATTTCGCTTGTTTGATTGCCTTGCGGAGGGAATGACTACACTGTTTGTATTCTTCTTATTCCACCAGTCTAATGTCCATTGCTTGTGTTTCTTGGCCCAAGCAGGTCTCTTCTTCTTATTTGTATCKTTAGTAGTGGTTTCTTTGCAGCATTTCGACCATGAAGGTCTGATTCATGCAGTCTCCTGAACAGTTGATGTTGAGATGTGTCTGTTACCTGAACCCTGTGAAGCATTTATTTGGGCTGCAATTTCTGAGGCTGGTAACTGTAATGAACTCATCCTCTGGAGCAGAGGTCACTCTGGGTCTTCCTTTCCTGTGGCGGACCTCATGAGAGCCAGTTTCATCATGGAGCTTGATGGTTTTTGCGACTGCACTTGAAGAAACTTTTAAAGTTCTTGAAATGTTCCGTATTGACTGACCTTCATGTCTTAATGTAATGATGGACTGTCGTTTCTCTTTGCTTATTTGAGCTGTTCTTACTATAATATGGACTTGGTCTTTTACCAAATAGGGCTATCTTCTGTATACCACCTTGTTACAACACAACTGATTGGCTCAAACGCTTTAAGAAGGAAAGAAATTCCACAAATTAACTTTTAACAAGGCACACCTGTTAATTGAAATGCATTCCAGGTGACTACCTCATGAAGCTGGTTGTGAGAATGCCAAGAGTGTGCAAAGCTGTCATCAAGGCAAAGGGTGGCTACTTTGAAGAATCTCAAATCTCAAATATTTTTAGATTTGTTTAACACTTTTTTGGTTACTCAAGATTCCATACGTGTTATTTCATAGTTTTGATGTCTTCACTATTATTCTACAATGTAGAAAATAGTAAAAGTAAAGAAAAACCCTTGAATGAGTAGGTGTGTCCAAACTTTTGACTGGTACTGTCWGGGGATGACGCTGGAGAGGAGAAGCAAGTACGGGGAGTCAACCATTTAATAGGGAACGGACATAGAACGAGACAGGACAGCGTCAGCACACGGGTAATAGAGACAAATTACATTCAATGCAGCAACGGGGAACTGACAAATATAGGGAGGTAATAAACAGGTGATGAGTGAGTCCAGYTGAGRCCAATATCGCTGAAGCGCTTGACGAGGGAAGGCAGGTGTGCGTAATAGATGATGGCAGGAGTGCGTGATGCAGGGCAGCCTGGCGCCCTCGAGTGCCAGGGGGGACGAGCGGGAGCAGGCGTAACAGTACCCCCACCGATGGAACCGGGGGTGCCTAGCCAGCTCGTCGGGCTTCCACGCCCTAGCTGGCTCGAGAGGTTTCCTTGCCCCGGTTGGCTTGGAAGGCGCCCATCCCACGTCGAGCCTCAGTTGGATCGTCAGGTCTTGTTCGCCCGGCCGGCCCAGGAGTTTTTTTTTGGTGACGTCGGGTTTGGATTCCGCCGCCGATGGAACCGGGGGTGCCTAAGTCAGCTATAAGCACAGATGTTCCAAAATTCAATCAATTAGCGGGAAAACACTCATCTCAAAAGTGATCGTAACTTGAACCAAACTTGAAACACTATGTATGCCAGTTAGGCTCTACACTGGTTGTAAAGCGGATTGTGCTTAATTTTAAGAAGTTATTTGGCCACTTTAGTTGTGATACAAACCTTATCAAAACATATAGGCCTATGGGCTAGGCTCTATTAGGTTAGACATTGATTTGAAAAAGTTGGTGTGAAAAAGGCATGCGCTGTTTCTTGCCTTACTGCACACACTGGGCATCATTCACAAGTGATAATACATAATTCACAAGTGATAATACATCATTCACAAGTAATAGGCTAAAATTGTAGACCCATCAGACTATTCTTGGTTTAATGTTGTCTTTACGTATCCTAAATAATATATGTGTGAAATTAGTTTGTATTTAGAATGGACCATGAGAAAATACATGGGGGAAAAATAAATGTCATCTACGCACTTAAATGCCAGCCAGGTAGGCTATACTCCTTTTGTAAAGAGAAACAATGTGCTTAATATTAGGAAAGTTGAYAAATAAATATAGTAGGCCTAGCCTATAGAAAGCTGATGGGATTCTCCTCTTTTTATTAGCAGCCATCACTCTGTTTTCTRCCGCAATTACATAACCTATAGYAATGTTGCGCAACATGAGCTCATGGGCTCTCAGGAASTGTTTGATTTTCTTAAAGTGATTAGAGTGATTTAGAGGGACAATAGAGTGCTGAGTACCAACAGTTAGCAAGTTTGGTAGGCTACTGTTATCAAGAAAAATGCTTTTGCAACCTCTTTACAATAAGGAATTGAGACCAAAAGCTCAAGAGAAGTTTCAAGTATTTAATACCAAGGATACAGTCAGCTGAGTGCATAAATTTAGAAAGTTCACAAAACGTCTTATACTTTTCCCTCCTTTTGGTCACCAACCTCTTGTTGGTGTCACCTCCCCAGCTATACATTTCATGACCCAAATGAGTTTCCCTCCTTTCCCCTGTGGAATGTCCATGGTCCTCTCTTTGTTTAGCCAGATGCCCATCTTCTGTTCTGGGCATGACCCTGCTCTCTGATCCTAGGCAATTTCCTCTTATCTGATTAGGTCAACTTTTCTAAATTAGCATACACACAGTTTCATGGCCTAAACTCCATTAATACTCACAGTAATCATTCACTAAACAGGTTACAAACTAACTACAGTTTAACTTGAAACATGTTACATTTTAATAGAATCCATCACTACTAACGACCATCAGCAGCATCAGAGCTTGGAGAAGCCTAGGTACGCGACTAAATGGTCACATGGAATTTGACTGCGGTGATGGCGCGTGACCGCCGGTGTGGCGGTAATGCGGTCACTGTAACAGCCCTCGTGTCAGTTATTGTGTGTGTGTTGGTGACAATTGTTATTAGTGTGTGCTGTTTCGTTTGACTCAACCATTGTGAGTCAGGACTTTATCTTCATTAGGATGGTGTAGGCATGACTATTTTGCATGTATTAGAAGTAAGAAGGAACCCTCTCGTCCCCCATAGGTTCGTCAGAGGACAGCGAGGACGTCCCTCACTCTGACTCTGTGGAGCTGCAAGAGTATCCCCACCCCAGGGGTCGGAGTTCAAGTCCTCAGTCGGCACATCCGCCTCTGCGCTTTCGACGGTACTCAGGTGGGATACCTCTACCCTGCCGTGCTCACCCATGATGCCTTTTTGACTAGATTGTGTCTTTCTACACTCTTCTCTTGCCCAACATTTGTTCCTTTCAACATACCTAGCTCTTTTTATATAATGTCAGTGAGGCTGTTGTGAATGTTGTGAGTGAGGGTCAATCATTTCATTGTTGACCGTCTACTCTTTTTAGGTTCTTAGTAACATCCACACCATCCGAGCCACTTGCCAAGCAAACAACGTCAAGACCTGGTKCTTTTCTCCCCGGGTACTTCATCATTTAGACATCACTGAACACTCAAGCTATTGAAATGGAGCAGAGCGTACCATGCTGTATAGTCTGAATGTATTTCTGTAAAGCTAAAAGTTTAGTTTAAATGCTTGTTTGGTTTGGTTTCGCAGATGACTGGGAATCTACCCAGCCTTTTGGACGGGGACTGTTTTCTGAGGTGCAACTCGGACGCTCCTGAGCTGGGAATATTATTTGAACTTGGCGTCACATACATCCGAAATGTAAGCGTTTCTTATACCATTCCTGAGAAAGACTACTCAAGTCTACGTTGTCTCTCAGTGCACTAGCCATGTCTGTAGACTAACCCCTTTAGCCATGCCCTAGGAGGTAGCTGTTATTTCTCCAACGGTGTACTACGAAGACGGTTAATTATAAGCAGTATCTATAACATGATTTTCGAATGATTCTTATTTGCATTTATTTATATTGAGCTCTTGCTCTCCAGTCTACAGGTGAGAGAGGAGACCTGAGCTGTGGCTGGGCCTTCCTGAAGCTCTTTGACACCAACGGAGCACCTGTCCCACACAGGTACTGTACTGCTCCTTTACTGGCCCAGCGCCACAAAGACTCGCAGCTCGATGTCGCCATCAACACAGATGGCCTAAGAGATATCAAAATCTGATTTCATTGATCGGGTTACGTACTGTAGTGTACATGAGGGTGTCGTAGAACACGAAGATCATCTAGTCAGATTGGRGTTGCCCCTGTTTCACCTGTGCTGATGATCAGATACAGAGAACACCAGACTGCTTTTCCTACGGTAGTACAGTACGGTATGTGTTGCAGTAGCTGTTTGTCACTAATGAGGAATGCTCTCGGGCCGATGTCTTTCCGTCTCATTTCTCCCTAAGAGATCTGTTCCGAAGCCAAAAATGACTCGCAGCCCAGTGTCGTCATCAACACATATAGTATGTCAGAAGAGATTTCATAGTCTGGGAGTGAATCTCATGCCTGTGTCTGTCTTTGTTTGTTTGTCTGTCTGTCTGTCTGTCTGTCTGTCTGTCTGTCTGTCTGTCTGTCTGTCTGTCTGTCTGTCTGTCTGTCTGTCTGTGTATCTGTCTGTAGGACCTATGAATTGCTTGTGCATGGAGGCACACCGTATGAAAAGGACATAGAGGTGGATCCGTCATTAACAAGAGGAGGTATGAACGCGCAAAAAGTGCTTGTTAATTACATGTTAATAAATAAAGTTGTATTGAATTGAGAGGTCATTATTACCAATGTTATGTTGAGAATTAGAGTTTCTGTGGTTCTCATCGTCCCTGTGATCTCTTTCTGGTCCCAGCCACAGGAACAGGCATGTTCCAGCAGATGATGTTGTCCAGGAAACTCCCTAAACTCTTCCTCAAACTGAAATCGCCAAACGTTCGCACAAGGTCACAGCTGAGGTGAGTGTGGATTTTGGAATCGAAGCTACAGCACCTCTTGTCACATAGCTAGCTACAGGAACATCAAAACTACTAACTCCTCTCCCTGCTTTGTCAGTGCTCTTCCAGACACTCTAGTGGGCAGTCTCTCCAGTATACACCTGCTGGTTCTACACAGACAACTACTGGCAGATATTCTGCTTATGGACAGGGCTACCATGCAGAATGCAGGTAACACATGCACGCACGCACACACACTCCCACATACCCATGGATAGGGATAATGGGTTGACTATATATGATATGAGTTTATAATTGGCTCATTCATCCCCCTCCTCTCCCCTGTAACTATTCCCCAGGTCGTTGCTGCAAATGAGAACGTGTTCTCAGTCAACTTACCTGGTAAAATAACGGTAAAATAAAAAAATAAAAAATAAATATGTTGGATACAGCATCACCACCATTGATCAGGTCAAATACTTAGTGTACATGATTGTGTCTTCCACGTAGAACAGAGTCCGGTTTCCCAATAGCGGTCGAACAGGTTTATGAGTGTTTTTAACGATGCATCGTTCCTATAATGGCCGAAGATGTCACATATTTTCCAAAACAGCACGCAGAGAMYACGTTGGAGCACGTGTTGATACTGATAGGATCGAAAGAAAGGCAGCGCTGCTCTCGGATCAGCTTTCTCCATTCATACTGATGATGGATCAGCACCTAGAGATCAGCTCTTCACCTGACTATGTGTTCTCTCATAGTCCGAGAGCATCTGGTCATTGTGTTGGTGGCACAGGGCTACGCATTTCTCCTAATTGTAGATTTTTTCCCCCTCCCTCACCTGTCCTCATTTGAATTCCATGCTGTCACTGTCACTCGTCCACTCAAGCTTAACATTGTTGTCATCTATCACCCACCAGGTGCTCTTAAAGAGTTCCTCAATGAGCTTGACACCTTGATGAACTCATTTCCTGACAGTGGTTCACCGTTCTTTGTGCTTGGCGACTTCAACCTCCTGACGTCTGCCTTTGTTTAATTTCTTTCCAACTCTCTCTTTCCCCTCCTTGCCTCTTTTGACCTCACCCTTTCCCAATCCCCTCCCACTCACAAGGCAGGAAATACGCTTGACCTCATCTTTACTAGAGGCTGCAGGCCTACTAATCTCACTGCAACTCCCCTTCAGGTCTCTGATCACTACTTTGTTTCCTTTTCTGTCTCCCTCTCCTCCAACCCTAGCCACTCAGCCCCTACCCAGATGGTCATGTGCCGTCGCAATCTTCACTCTCTCTCCCACTACGCTCTCCTCTTCTATCCTATCATCTCTCCCTTCTGTTAAATCCTTCTGTCTCCTGGTTCTGCCTCTTGAACCCTAGTCTCATCCTATGACTCGCACTGTCCCCTTTCCTCCCGGCCGGCTCGGTCCTGCCCGCTCATACCTCTCCAACAGGGTTGACAACTCCACGGCATCCCCTCCCAGAGTGCAAAGAACCTTGTCGTTTTCTGCAAACATCAAAGCAGTGACTCGTTCATGCTCTACATCAAACCCCTCCAACTTATCCAGAACACCACAGCACGCCTGGTGTTCAACCTTCCCAAGTTCTCCCATGTCACCCCGCTCCTCTGCACACTCCACTGGCTTCCAGTCAAGGCTCGCATCCAATACAAGACCATGGTACTTGCCTACAGAGCCCCTCCCTACCTTCAGGTTATGATCAAACCCTGCACCCCAACCTGAGCACTCCGTTTGGCCACCTCTGGTCTCTGGGCCTTCCTACCCCTACGGGAGGGAAGCTCCCGCTAAGACCCATCGTTTCTGTCCTGGCACCCCAATAGTGGAACCAGCTTCTCCCTGAAGCTAGGACAGCAGAGTCCCTACCCATCTCCCGAAAAACATCCTAAAAACCCTACCTCTTCAAAGAGTATCCTTTAATAATCCCACCACACCCCTTTTCACACCCGACCCGAAATATTACCACCTATAATGGCTGCAAATATTGAGACGGCTTATTCTATGCTTACCCAATAACAATGCACTAAATCACAGATTGCACATCATTGCGCTCATTTTTAACATCATGAAAATATATTGAGGAAAGATAAGCCATTGAAGAAATAGTCAATTGATTGAATAAAATTGATTTCAATATGATTAATATATCACTGGTGCAAAAAAGTATTTAGTCAGCCACCAATTGTTCAAGTTCTCCACTTAAAAAGATGAGAGAGGCCTGTGAATTTTTCATCCATACATAACCTTCAACTATGACACGAAAAATGCAGGGAAAAAATAGAATCACTTATAGGATTTTAATGAATTTATTTGCAAATATGGTGGAAATAAGTATTTGGGTCACCTAACAAACAAGCAAGATTTCTGGCTCTCACAGACCTGTAACTTATTCTTTAAGAGGCTCCTCTGTCCTCCATCGTTACTGTTTATGGCACCTGTTTTGAACTTGTTATCAGTATAAAAGACACCTGTTCACAAACCTCAAACAGTCCACATCCAAACTCCACTATGGCCAAGACCCAAAGAGCTGTCAAAGGAGCACCCAGAAAACAAAATTGTAGACCTGCACCAGGCTGGAAAGACTGAATCTGCAATAGGTAAGCAGCTTGGTTTGAAGAAATCAATCTGTGAGAAAGCAATTATTAGAAAAATGGAAGACATACAAGACCACTGATAATCTCCCTCGATCTGGGGCTCCAGCAAGATCTCACCACCGTGGGGTCAAAATGATCACAAGAACGGTGAGCAAAAATCCCAGAACCACACAGGGGACCTAGTGAATGACCTGCAGAGAGCTGGGACCAAAGTAACAAAGCCTACCCATCAGTAACACACTACGCCGCCAGGGAACTCAAATCCTGCCAGTGCCAGACGTGTCCCCCTGCTTAAGCCGAGTACAGATCCAGGCCCGTCTGAAGTTTTGCTAGAGAGCATTTGGATGATCCAGAAGAAGATTGGGAGAATGTCATATGGTCAGAATGAAACCAAAATAGAAACTTTTTGGTAAAAACTCAACTCGTCGTGTTTGGAGGACCAAGAATGCTGAGTTTGCAGCCAAAGAACACCATACCTACTGTGAAGCATGGGGGGTGGAAACATCATGCTTTGGGGCTGTTTTTCTGCACAAGGATTTCGGACGATGATTCGTGTAAAGGAAAGAATGAATGGGGCCAATGTAATCGTGAAGATTTGTGAAGTGAAAACTCCTTCCATCAGCAAGGGCATTGAAGATGAAACCGTGGGCTGGGTCTTTCAGCATGACAATGATCCCAAACACACCGCCGGGCAACGAAGGAAGTGGCTTCGTAAGAAGCATTGAAGGTCCTGGTGGCCTAGCCAGTCTCCCAGATCTCAACCCATAAAAATCTTTGGAGGGAAGTTGAAAGTCCGTGTTGCCCAGCAACAGCCCCAAAACATCACTGCTCTAGAGAAGATCTGCATGGAGGAATGGGCCAAAATACCAGCAACAGTGTGTGAACCTTGTGAAGACTTACACGAAAACGTTTGACCTCTGTCATTCGCCAACTAAAGGGTATATAACAAAGTATTGAATAAACTTTTGTTATTACCAAATTCTTATTTTCCACCATAATTTGCAAAAATAAATTCATAAAAAATCCTACAATGTGATTTTCTGGATTTTTCTTTCTCATTTGTCTGTCATAGTTGAAGTGTACCTAATGATGAAAATTACAGGCTCTCTCATTTTTTAAGTGGGAGAACTTGCACAATTGGTGGCTGACTAAATACTTTTTTGCCCACTGTATACTGTGCCTGCAGAAAGTATTCATACCCTTGGCTTATTGCACATTTTGTTGTTACAGCCTAAAATTCAAAATTGATTAAAATTGTGTTTTTTTTTACCCATCTACACACTAACGCCATAATGAAAAGTGAAACATGTTTTAGAAATTGTTGCTAATTTATTGAACATTTAATATCTTATTTACATGAGTATTCACACCCCTGAGTCAATACTTTGTAGAAGCGATTACAGTGATTACAGCTGTGAGTCTGTAATACCTACATGTTTCCCTGACCCAGTTTATAATACCTACATGTTTTCAAGCAAACCACCATAGTCCTGTGCCCAAAGACTACCGCCCCATAGCACTCACATCTGTAGCTATTAAATGCTTTGAAAGGCTGGTCATGGCTCACATCAACACCATCATCCTAGACACCCTGGACCCACTCCAATTCTCATACCGCCCCAACAGATCCACAGATGGCGCAATCTCTATTGCAGTCCACACTGCCCTTTCCCACCTGGACAAAAGGAACACCTATTTGAGATTGCTGTTCATTGACTATAGCTCTGCATTCAACACCATAGTGCCCTCRAAGCTCTTCACTTAGCTAAGGACCCTGGGACTGAACACTTRCTTCTGCAGCTGGATCCTGGACTTCCTGACGGGCAGTAGGAAACTGAGGGCCGAACACACCCCCATTCACATCGACAGGGATGTAGTGAAGCGGGTTGGGAGATTCAAGTTCCTTGGTATCCACATCACTAAGGCCCTATCATGGTCCAAAAACACCAATCGTGAAAAGTGCATGAAAACGCCTCTTCCCCATCAATAGGCTGAAAAGGTTTGGCATGAACCCTCAGGGCCTCAAAAGGTTCTACAGTTGCACCATTGAGAGCATCTTGACTGGCTGCATCACCGCTTGGTATAGCAACTGCTCTGCATACGAACGCAAGACTACAGAGGGTAGTGCGTACGGCCCAGTACACCGCTCCCTGCCGGCGAGAGACGGTATGGGGCGGTATGAGAATTGGAGTGGGTCCAGGGTGTCTAGGATGATGGTGTTGATGTGAGCCATGACCAGCCTTTCAAAGCATTTAATAGCTACAGATGTGAGTGCTATGGGGCGGTAGTCTTGCATCGAATGCTGCAAGCTAGTTTGGCCTACCCAAACACCCGGCTCAAACAGAGAGGGATGCTATATTAGATAGCTGGCTATGGCTATCCAACACTGGAATTCTTCCAAGTAAGGTAAGATTTTGTTTTATTAATTTATTGCCACCGGGACCCACCGGTATAACTGCTAAAGTGCTTGCTGCTGACTGTACACTACTGCAGTGGTTCCCAACCTTTTTGGTTATTGTACCATCAACAGAATTTTGCTCTGCCCGGAGTACTCCTGAGGTACCCCCTCATGTGCATTTTACCAGTAAGCCTAGGATCTCATGCATCTTCTCAAGTACCCCCTGTGGATAGGCCAAGTTACCCGAGGAGTCCTAGTACTTCTMGTTGGGAACCCTGCTGTACTGCATAATTGTAGCGGGTTTACTAACACGTTAGTTCTAGTAGCTATGTTGACTATGACATGACAACGATGTAGGCTGTGTGTAGCGGTTATGATATGAAGGTTTGGCATGGAAATGTTTTTTTTTGCCTGGTCACAGACAGCTGATGTGTTGTACACTGAAGTCCACAAGCGAATGGAAAAGGTGAGAGGAGGAGAGCACTTAGATAGATGCAAGAAGGAATTATATATACAACAAGCTGTTTGTATGTGGCTGCTATGAAAGTTAACTGTGTTTGCGTGTAATCAGGAGTGTATTCATTGTGCCAATTCTGTTGAAAACGTTTCTTAAATGGAAGCGAACAAAACGGGGATAAACATACCTGAATTTGTCCAATAGAAACTCTTGTTTGTAACTGTTGGACTAATGTGCACCTACTGTCACGACTTCCGCCGAAGTCGGTCCCTCTCCTTGTTCGGGCGGTGTTCGACGGTCGACGTCACCGACCTTCTAGCCATCACTGAATCATTTGTCATTTTCCATTGGTTTTGTCTTGTTTTCCTTCACACCTGGTTCCAATCCCATCAATTACATGTTGTGTATTTAACCCTCTGTTTCCCCTCATGTCCTTGTCGGAGATTGTTTTGTTTGTATGTGATGTGCATTTTAGTGTTGGTGTGCGACGGGTTTTGTACCCACTTGTTATTTTGTACATTTTGGTTGTTTTGGAGTTTGTCGGTATAAACGGAGTTGTTTAATAAATACTAAGTTCGTTCTCCTGCGCCTGACTTCCCTGCCACCAACACGCACCCCTTACACAATCTCCAACCTACCTATGGAGTCAGCAGGAGAAGGTACCTCGGCCATGGAGGTGGAGGAGCGCGTCCAGGAGCATGCGGTAATGCTTTACCATCTGGGCGCCGCCATGGATCGCGTTATCAAGACAATGGACTGCTGGGAGAGACAGCGAGTTCTTCAAGCGCCTCCACCAGCACAACCGGGGTCTCCCCTGAGCGCCCCTTTCCCGCCTGAACCCAGTGGGATCCGTCTCTCCATGCCACWGGAGTACGACGGGAGTGCTGCCAACTGCCAGGGTTTCCTCCTCCAACTAAACCTCTATCTGGCCACGGTCCACCCAGCTCCATCGGACCGTGAGAAGGTGTCCACTCTCGTCTTGTGCCTCACCGGGAAAGCCCTGGAGTGGGCCAACGCCGTGTGGAGAGAGGGAAATGCGGCGTTGGACCATTTTGAGGAGTTCACCCGCCGTTTCCGGGCAGTCTTCAACCACCCGCCCGAGAGTAGAGTGGTGGGTGAGCGCCTCTACCATCTGAGGCAGGAGACGAGGAGCGCCCAGGAGTTTGCCCTGGAGTTTAGGACCCTGGCTGTTCCATCCCCCAGCGCAGGATGGAACAACAGGGCCTTGATCGACCACTACCGCTGCAGTCTGCACGAGTACGTTCGTCGGGAGCTGGCCTGCAGAGACACCACCCTCACTTTCGACCAGCTGGTGGACCTGTCCATCCGGCTGGACAACCTGCTGGCTACTCGCGGACGTCCAGATCGGGGTCTGGTGGTTCCATCCTCCTGCACCCCATCTCCGATACCCATGGAGCTGGGAGGGGCGGTGCACAGGGAGACCGGAGGGGGTTTCCGCTCGTGCACCATCTGTGACCACAGAGGTCACACTGCTGGTCGGTGCCGGATAGGTTCCTCTGGGAATCGAGGGAGCAGGCAGGGCGCTCTGGCGTCACCCCAGGTGAGCTGGCACCATTCTCACCCAGAGTCCTCTGTTGCTCATATGTTTGTCTGTCACTGTTTTCCTGAGTTTTCCCCGCATTTCCAGCATAAGGCGCTCATAGATTCAGGCGCGGCTGGGAATTTCATTGATAGAGCGTTAGCTCATAGGTTCCCGTGGATGTGCCCTTCCCCGTTCACGCCTTAGATAGTCGACCATTAGGGTCAGGGTTAATTAGGGAGGTTACCGCTCCTTTGGGCATGGTGACYCAGGGGGGTCACACGGAGAAAATTAGTATTTTCCTTATTGACTCTCCTGCGTTTCCCGTGGTGCTGGGCCTACCCTGGTTAGCTTGTCATAACCCCACTGTTTCTTGGCCACAGAGGACTCTCACGGGGTGGTCGCGAGAGTGCTCAGGTAGGTGTTTAGGGGTTTCTGTTGGTGCTACTACGGTGGAGAGTCCAGACCAGGTCTCCACCGTGCGCATTCCTCCTGAATATGCCGATTTGGCTCTCGCCTTCTCTAAAAAGAAGGAGACTCAGTTACCAACTCATCGACGGGGCGATTGTGCGATAGATCTCCTGGTAGACGCTGCACTTCCCAGGAGTCACGTGTATCCCCTCTCACAGGCAGAGACGGAGGCTATGGAAACATATGTCTCCGAATCCCTGCGTCAGGGGTACATTCGGTCCTCCACTTCACCCGTCTCCTCAAGTTTATTTTTTGTGAAGAAGGAGGGAGGTCTGCGTCCGTGTATTGACTACCGGGGTCTTAATCAGATCACGGTGAGGTATAGTTACCCGCTACCGCTCATAGCCACAGCGATAGAGTCAATGCACGGGGCGCGCTTCTTCACCAAACTAGATCTCAGGAGCGCTTACAATCTAGTGTGTATCCGAGAGGGAGACGAGTGGAAGACTGCTTTCAATACCACCTCTGGGCACTATGAGTACCTCGTCATGCCGTACAGGTTGATGAATGCTCCATCAGTCTTCCAAGCTTTTGTAGACCAGATTTTCAGGGACTTGCAGGGTGTAGTGGTGTATATTGATGACATTTTMATATACTCCGCTACACGCGCCGAGCATGTGTCCCTGGTGCGCAAAGTGCTTGGTCGCCTGTTGYAGCATGACCTGTAAGTCAAGGCTGAGAAATGCCTGTCCTTCCAACAGTCCGTCTCCTTCCTAGGGTATCGCATTTCCACGTCAGGGATGGAGATTGAGAGTGACCGCATTGCAGCCGTGCGTAATTGGCTGACTCCCACCACGGTTAAGGAGGTGCAGCGATTCTTAGGGTTTGCCAACTACTACTGGTTTATCCTGGGTTTTGGTCAGGTAGCGGCTCCTATTACTTCACTGCTGAAGGGTTCCCTCTTTGGCGTTCATAGTGGAGGTGGACGCGTCCGAGGCTGGGATAGGAGCTGTGCTCTCTCAGCGCTCGGGTATGCCACCGAAGCTCCGCCCTTGTGCCTTCTTCTCGAAGAAGCTCAGCCCGGCGGAGCYAAACTATGAGTGGGGGACCGGGAGTTGTTGGCTGTCGTCAAGGCACTGAAGGCGRGGAGACATTGGCTTGAGGGGGCTAGACACCCTTTTCTCATCTGGACTGACCACCGCAATCTGGAGTACATCTGGGCGGCGAGTCTGACTGAACCCTCGCCAGGCAAGGTGGGCCATGTTTTTCACACGTTTTGTGTTTACCCTTTCTTACAGACCAGGCTCCCAGAACGTTAAGGGAGACGCATTGTCRCGGCTGTATGACACAGAGGAGCGCCACATGGATCCCAATCCCATACTCCCCGCCTCTTGTTTGGTGGCGCCGGTAGTGTGGGAGCTGGACGCGGACATTGAGCGGGCTCACGTGTAGAGCCCGCTCCCCTCAGTGTCCCAGCTGGGACGTCTGTACGTTCCGTCTGCTGTCCGCGACCGGCTGATCTATTGGGCCTACACATCACCCTCCTCTGGTCATCCTGGGATCGGTCGGACGGTGCGCTGTCTTAGTGGGAAGTGGCCCACTTTAGCTAAGGACGTGAGGGTTTATGTTTCCTCCTGCTCGGTGTGCGCCCAGTGCAAGGTGTGCGCGCAGTGCAAGGTGAAGGACGTGTTGGGCGTGTTTCGGGTCGACGTCACCGACCTTCTGCCATCACTGATCCATTTTCATTTTCCATTGGTTTTGTCTTGTCTTCCTTCACACCTGGTTCCAATCCCATCAATTACATGTTGTGTATTTAAACCTCTGTTTCCCCTCATGTCCTTGTCGGAGATTGTTTTGTTTGTTGTGATGTGCATTTAGTGTTGGTGTGCGACGGGTTTTGTTACCCACTTGTTATTTGTACATTTTGGTTGTTTTGGAGTTTGTCAGTATTTATTAATCAACTCCGTGTATACCAAGTTCATTCTCCTGCTCCTGACTTCCCTGCCACCAACACGCACCCCTTACACCTACGTTGTAAACTTTCATTCATTGGCTAGGTGTGTATCAACCTCATGATGGGTACAGGGAAAATTTAAGTATCATGTAGTAGCCTATATCTATCGATGTTACATTGAGCTGGGTGAATGGATTATGAATGACAGTCATCCAATATGCCATGTTCATAATCATATATATAAAAAAAAAAAAATTCTCCCTCATCTTAAACGGCACCGACTGCCGCTGATACACACACACTACATATTTCAGTTGTTTGTCATTATGTAGAATAAGGCTGTAACATAACAATGTGGAAGAAGTCAAGGGGTCTGAATGCTTTCTGAATGCACTGTATTCTCTCAATTACCTCAACTACCTCGTACCCCTGCACATTGACTCTGTACCGGTACTCCTTGTATATTGCCTTGTTTTTGTTTTTATGGTGTTACTATGTTTTTTTTATTCAGCAAATATTTGTCTTACTTTTTAACTCTGCATTGTTGCCGAATAGAACCGGTGTAAAGTCTACACCTGTTCTATTCGGCGCATGTGACCAATAAAAATGTTTTTGAGTCTTTGTGGGTAATTCTCTAAGAGCTTTCCACACCTGGATTGTACAATATTTGGCAATTATTATTATAATATATATTTTTAAGCTCTGTCATGTTGATTGTTGATCCTTGCTAGACAGCCATTTTCAAGTCTTGCCATAGATTTTCAAGTCACAACTGTAACTAGGTCACTCAGGAACATTCAATATGGTCTTGGTAAGCAACTCCAGTGTATATTTGGCTTTGTGTTTTAGGTTATTGTCCCGCTGAAAGGTGAATTTGTCTCAAAGTGTCTGTTGGAAAACAGAATGAATCAGGTTTTCTGTTCAGATTTTGCCTGTGCTTATAGCTTTATTCTGTTTCTTTTTGTAAAAAACTCCCTAGTTCTTGCCGATGACAAGCATACCCATAACATAATACAGCCAACTCCATTGTAGTGGTCTCAGTGACATGTTGGATTTGCACCAAGCATAACGCTTTGTATTCAGGACAAAAATGTAAATTCTTTGCCACATTGTTTTTGCAGTATTACTTAAGTGTCTTGTTGCAAACAGGATGCATATTTTGGAGTATTTTAATTCTGTACAGGCTTCCTTCTTTTCACTCTGTCATTTAGGTTAGTTTTGTGGAGTAACTATAATGTTGTTGATCCATCCTCAGTTTTGTCATATCACAACCATTCAACTCTAACTCTTTTAAAATCACCATGGGCCTCGTGGTGAAATCCCTAAGCAATTTCCTTCCTCTCCGGTAACTGAGTTAGGAAAGACGCCTGTATCTTTGTAACGACTGGGTGTATTGATACATCATCCAAAGGCCTTATTGATAACTTCACCATGCTCAAAGAGATTTTCACTGTCTGCTTTTTTATATTTTTACACATCTACCAATTGGTGCCCTTTGCAAGGCATTGAAAAACAACCTGTTCTTTGTGGTTGAATCTGTGCTTGAAATTCACTACTTGTCACACCCTGGCCTTAGATATCTTTGTTTTCTTTATTATTTTAGTTAGGTCAGGGTGTGACATGGGGGATGTATGTCTTTTGTATTGTCTAGGTTTTTTTGTATGTTTATGGGGCAGTGTCTAGTCTAGGTGTATGTATGTCTATGGTTGCCTAGATTGGTTCTCAATTAGAGACAGCTGTCTATCGTTGTCTCTGATTGGGAGCCATATTTAGGCAGCCATATTCATTGGGTAGTTCGTGGGTTATTGTCTATGTCTATATGTAAGTTGCCTGTGTCTGCACTTGTCATTTATAGCTTCACGGTCGTCGTTTATTGTTTTTGTATAGTTTGTAAAGTGTTCTTCGTTTTCGTGATAATAAATAGAGAAGAATGCATTCACTTCACGCTGCGCCTTGGTCCTCCTCTCTTCCACCATACGACGATCGTGACACTACTTGATTGAGGGACGTTACAGATCATTTTATGTATAGGGTAAAGAATAGTCATAATTTTTGTTGCTACCATGCAACTTATTATGCGATTTCTTAAGCACATTTTTACTCCTGAACTAATTTAGGCTTGCCATTAAAAAAGGGGTTGAAGACTTATTTATTGACATTTCAGATTTACATTTTTTATTAATTTCAAAAATGTTCTACAAAAACAATTCCACTTTGACATGATGGGGTATGATGTGTAGATCCGTGACACAATATTTAAATTTAATCCATTTTAAATTCAGGCTATAACACAAAATGTGGAAAAGTAATGGGGTGTGAATACTTTCTGAAGGCACTGTATAGGCCCATGTAGCCTATTTATCTTTTTATGCAAGTCATCTTTCGGTTTTCATTTGAAAAATGTTTTATGCTTCAATTGTTTGTAGCAATTGTAAAGGTCACAGACAGACAGACAAACAGACAGTCTCTCACTGTTGCTGCCTGTTATAGACCCCCCTCAGCTCCCAGCTGTGCCCTGGACACCATATGTGAATTGATTGCACCCCGTCTATCTTCGGAGTTCGTTCTGTTAGGTGACTTAAACTGGGATATGCTTAACACCCCGGCAGTCCTACAATCTAAACTAGATGCCCTCAATCTCACACAAATTATCAAGGAACCCACCAGGTACAACCCTAATCCGTAAACATGGGCACCCTCATAGATATTGCCCTCCAAATACACCTCTGCTGTTTTCAATCAGGATCTCAGCGATCACTGCCTCATTGCCTGCATCTGCTATGGGTCCGCGGTCAAACGACCACCCCTCATCACTGTCAAACGCTCCCTAAAACACTTCTGCGAGCAGGCCTTTCTAATCGACCTGGACCGGGTATCCTGGAAGGATATTGACCTCATCCCGTCAGTCGAGGATGCCCGGTCGTTCTTTAAAAGTAAATAAGCATGCCCCTTTCAAAAAAAATTGAACTAAGAACAGATATAGCCTCGACCAGCACAAAAACATCCTGTGGCGAACTGCACTAGCATCGAATAGTCCCCGCGATATGCAACTGTTCAGGGAAGTCAAGAACCAATACACGCAGTCAGTCAGGAAAGCAAAGGCTAGCTTTTTCAAACAGAAATGTGCATCCTGTAACTCTAACTCCCAAATTTTTTGGGACACTGTAAAGTCCATGGAGAATAAGAGCACCTCCTCCCAGCTGCCAACTGCACTGAGGCTAGGAAACACTGTCACCACCGATAAATCCACGATAATCGAAAATTTCAATAAGCATTTCTCTACGGCTGGCCATGCTTTCCTCCTGGCTACCCCAACCCCGGCCAACAGCTCCGCACCCCCTGCAGCTACTTGCCCAAGCCTCCCCAGCTTCTCCTTCACCCAAATCCAGATAGCAGATGTTCTGAAAAAGCTGCAAAACCTGGACCCGTACAAATCAGCTGGGCTAGACAATCTGGACCCTCTCTTTCTAAAATGATCTGCCGCCATTGTTGCAACCCCTATTACCAGTCTGTTCAACCTCTCTTTCGTATCGCCCGAGATCCCTAAAGATTGGAAAGCTGCCGCGGTCATCCCCCTCTTCAAAGGGGGTGACACTCTAGACCCAAACTGTTACAGACCTATATCCATCCTACCCTGCCTTTCTAAAGTCTTTGAAAGCCAAGTCAACAAACAGATCACTGACCATTTCGAATCCCACTGTACCTTCTCTGCTGTGCAATCCCGTTTCCGAGCTGGTCACGGGTGCACCTCAGCCACGCTTAAGGTACTAAACGATATCGTAACCGCCATCGATAAAAGACAGTACTGTGCAGCCGTCTTCATCGACCTGGCCAAGGCTTTCGACTCTGTCAATCACCGTATTCTTATTGGCAGACTTAACAGCCTTGGTTTCTCAAATGACTGCCTCGCCTGGTTCACCAACTACTTCTCAGACAGAGTTCAGTGTGTTAAATCAGATGGCCTGTTGTCTGGACCTCTGACAGTCTCTATGGCGGTGCTGTAGGGATCAATTCTCGGGCCGACTGTTTTCTCTGTATATATCAGCGATGTCGCTCTTGCTGCGGGTGATTCCCTGATCCACCTTTACGCAGACGACACCAATTCTTCATAACATTCTGCCCCTTCTTTGGACACTGGTGTAACAAACCTCAAACGAGCTTCAATGCCATACAACACTCCTTCCGTGGCTCTCAACTGCTCTTAAATGCTAGTAAAACTAAATGCATGCTTTTCAACCATTCCTGCCCGCACCCCGCCCAACTAGCATCAGTACTCTGGACGGTTCGCACTTAGAATATGTGAACAACTACAAATACCTAGGTGTCTGGCTAGACTGTAACTCTCCTCCAGGCTCACATAAGCATCTCCAATCCAAAATAAATCTAGAATCGGCTTCCTATTTCGCAACAAAGCCTCTCACTCACACCGCCAAACATTACCTCGTAAAACTACTATCCTACGATCCTCGACTTCGGCAATGTCATCTACAAAATAGCCGCTACACTCACCTACTCTGCAAACTGGATGCAGTCTATCACAGTGCCATCCGTTTTGTCACCAAAGCCCCATACACCACCCACCAGTGCGACCTGTATGCTCTCGTCGGCTAGACCTCGCTACATATTCGTCTCCAGACACTGTCTCCAGGTCATCTATTACTTTTACTAGGTAAAGCTCCGCCTTATCTCAGCTCACTGGTCACTATAACAACACCCACCCATAGCACGCGCTCCAACAGGTATATTCTACTGGTCATCCCCAAAGCCAACACTCCTTTGGCCGCTTTCCTCCAGTTCTCTGCTGCCGATGACTGGAACGAGTTGCAAAAATCGCTGAGCTGGAGACTATATTTCTCTCCTAACTTTAAACATCAGCTATCTGAGCAGCTAACCGATCGCTGCAGCTGTACATAGTCCATCTGTAAATAGCCCACCCAATCTACCTACCTCATCCCCATATTGTTTTTATTTACTTTCTGCTCTTTTGCAACACCAGTATTTCTACTTGCACATCATCATCTGCTCATCTATCATTCAGTGTTCATTTTCTAAATTGTAATTACTCACTATTTATTTAAATAGGTTAGGCCTATTATTGCTAACCTCCTCATCCAATTTGCACACACTGTATAGAGCTTTATTTTTCTATTGTGTTATTGACTGTATGTTGGTTTATTCCATGTGTAACTCTGTGTTGTTTGTTTGGTGTCACAACTGCTTTGCTTTATCTTTGCCAGGTCGCAGTTGTAAATGAGAGTAGCCTACCTGGTTAAATAAAGGTGAAATATAAAAATAAAATAAAAAACATCTTGATTCTACGTTGAGTGTACAAAACTTTAAGAACTCTTCCATGACAGACTAACCAGGTGAATCCAGGTGAAAGAGAAGACCTTATTGATGTCACCTGTTAACACACTTTATTTTATTTAACCTTTATTTAACTAGGCAAGTCAGTTAAGAACAAATTCTTATTACACTGACGGCCAAATCCGGACGACGCTGGCCAATTGGCATTGACTAGAATACAGTATATACAATGAAAAGAGTAACAGTATGCAAACATTATTAAAGTGACCAGTGATTCCATGTCTATGTACAATAGGGCAGCAGCCTTGAAGGTGCAGGGATGAGTAACCGTGTGGAGCCGGCTAGTGACAGTGACTAAGTTCAAGGAAGGGTACTGGTGAGCCAATCATTGTAGATGAATGGAGGAGACTGGTTAAAGAAGATTTTCTAAGCCTTGAGACAATTGAGACATGGATTGTGTATGTGTGTAATTCAGAGGGTGAATGGGCAAGACAAAGATTGATGTGCTTTGAACGGGGTATGGTAGTAGGTGCCAGGCGAACCGGTTTGAGTGTGTCAAAAACTGTAACGCTGCTGGGTTTTTTCACATTCAACAGTTTCCCGTGTGTTTCAAGAATGGTCCACCTCCCAAAGGTATCCAGCTAACTTGACAACACTGTGGGAAGCATTGAAGTCAACATAGGCCAGCATCCCCATGTAATGCTTTCGACACCTTGTAGAGTCCATGCCCGAAGACATGAGGCTGTTCTGTGGCAAAAGGGGGTGCAACTCAATTTAGGAAAGTGTTCCTAATGTTTATACATTCAGTGTATGTTTAAACTCAGATCTTCTGTGTATTTGAATTACATTTTAATTACCTTATAACTAGCAAGTCAGTTAAGAACAAATTCTTATTACAATGATGGCCTACTCCGGCAAAACCCTCCCCTAACCCGGATGACGCTGGGCCAATTGTGCGCACCCTATGGGACTCCGATCACGGCCGGTGTGATACAGTCCGGGATCAAACCAGGGTCTATAGTGACGCCTCTAGCCACTGCGATGCAGTGCCTTAGACCTCTGAGCCACTTGGGAGCAGTGTATATAGTGAACTTAGCTGTTCTGCGAGTGGTTCTGCGAGAGGCAGTTGGTAAATGACAAGCGTTTTCAAGTTCAACTTTAGTAACGATGGTTGGGAAACAGAACAGAGATTTAACGATGCTCCTATGAAGGTTCTAATGATGAATTTAGCCTTAAGATGCTTTTGGGGAACCCTGCCCGGAAGTAATCTTGTCAGATTGGTGTTTCCCCTGTTTCACCTATGCGGCTGATCAGAGTACAGGAGATACACCAGACTGCTTTTCCTACGGTAGTACAGTACGGTATGTGTTGCAGTAGCTGTTCGTTACTAATGAGGAATTCTCTCGGGCCGATGTCACTCCCCAACAGATCTGATCTGTAGTCCTCTGCTGGCCACCTTCCCAGAGATCATGGACCAATCGGACCTGCTGGATGCCCTGAGGGTAAATTCCGTTGCCGGATCGAGGCTAGCTCATCTCACCACCCCCTGATAACCCAATGCAATTCAGACCCTATTTTCAGGAATCYGTGGGCTCTTTTATAGACTTATTGGCTAGCTACAGTGTATTTACTATAATGTTGACTATAATGCTGACTGAATTGTTTTTCTGTTCAGAAGTCTTGGTTGGAGGCTGAGAGCAATATGAAGAGATCTGAAAAGGTAAGCAAATCCTTAGAGCAGACCTTTCTGAACATTCAGACACAGATTAAGCCTAATCRTGGACGGAAGTATTTTTGATTGAGTTTCTCCATTTTAAAGTGCTTTTTAGTGTGCACGAAACCGGCCCTTACGTATTTTTCTGGTGGTTGAGGAATTGTGAAGCTATTTTTTGTGGCACTGCTGAACTGGCTTGTTCTGTGGGTATGTGTTTTGTGTGATGGTGGATTTGCGTGTGTGTGGGGGGTTTTCAGAGGGACCTACCGCTGCTGAAGAGAAAGTTTGTGAGGGTATACATGGACAACATGTATCCTCTCCTCTACTCAGCTGACCTGCCCCCTCCTCGCTGGGCTGATGAGATGGTGGAGAACCAGCGGGCACGAGTCATCTTCAACAGTTCCCTGGAACCATTCCACACACACACCCCCGACAGCCCCCCTCGCCACCAAGCCTTTGACATCTCACAGCTCACCTATGACCTCCTCTGCATGACCTCCTAGCAACTGCATAAATCCGTCTGTTTCCAGAGTTATTTATTCGAAATTATAAACTGGGTGGTTCGAGCCCTGAATGCTGATTGGCTGACAGCCGTGGTATATCAGAGCGTATACCATTGGTATGACAGAACCGTTGGTAACCAGTTTATAATAGCAATAAGGCACCTATGGCCAATATACCACTATATATGGCCAATATACCACGGCTAAGGGCTGTATACAGGCACTCCACGTTGCGCCGTGCTTAAGAACAGCATATTGGCCATATGCCACATCCCCTCTGGCATTATTGCTTAGTTATATCTCACTATTTAGTTTTTGTATTTTTCTATATAATAAACTATAATAGATGACATTGCTCGTCATCCTTTATTTTTTACTCAAATGTTTAAAATACACTCCCAGAAAGGAACAGGGCTTTGTGTAGAGTGCATTATTGCAAACATCCACTAAGAAGTAATGGRGTTTACACACACACCTTCACTCTTATGAAACTATAATATCTAATGTACTTTATGGACCTGGTYTCAGAGCCTGGTAATAGAAGTGATATAATGAGATTAGGCACGACAGGCTGTGATATTCACTCACATTGATATGGTTAGGTAAATAGTTGGCTCCAAGAAAAGTAAAAACATTTCCCATTGTGCAGTTGCTCTGGAATGTGTGGTGATACCTGATGCAAGACATTTCACATAAGGCATTATGAACAGTTTTATGTGTGGGTGTTTTTTCTTTCCTTGGGAAATTTAGGCCCACAGTCCAACCCTTTGCCTGGCCTAGCTGAGTAAGAGGTAATTACGACAACAACAAGTGAGATGCAAAACTCTCCCTGTTAGTCACAATGATGTACAAAGAAAAAGGAAAAACACTGCCTTTCTCCCCAATGTCCTCTTGGATGTAGGCCATGTGAAATTAACTTCCAAACAGGAAGGGCGTACAGTGCCTTCAGAATGTTTTCAGACTGCTTMACTTTTTCCACATTTTGTTACGTTACAGCCTTATTCTAAAATGTATGAAATTGTTTTTGTCCCTCATCAATCTACACACAATACCCCATAATGACAAAGCAAAAATAGTTTTTTAGAAAAAAAAAGTGAATAAACACATTTACGTAAGTATTCAGATCCTTTACTCAGTAATTTGTTGAAGCACCTTTGGCAGCGATTACAGCCTCAATTCTTCTTGGTTTGACGCTACAAGCTTGGCACGCCTGTATTTGGTGGGAGTTTCTCCCATTCTCTCTGCAGATCCTCTCAAGCTCTGTCAGGTTAGATGGGAGCGTCGCTGCACAGCTATTTTTCACGTCTCTCCAGAGATGTCGATCGGTGTTCATGTCGTGGCTTTGGCTGGGCCACTCCAGGACATTCAGAGACTTTCCCGAAGCCACTCCATGCGTTATCTTGGCTGTGTGCTTAGGGTTGTCCTGTTGGAAGGTGAACCTTCACCCAGTCTGAGTTCTGAGTGCTCTGGAGCAGGTTTTCATCAAGGATCTCTCTGTACTTTGTTCCGTTCACCTCCCCTCAATCCTGACTGTCTCCATCCTCCTGCCGTCTGAAAAACATCCCCACAGCATGATGCTGCCACCCCATGCTTCACAGTAGGATGCTGCGCAGGTTTACTCCAGACGTGACGGCTTGGCTTCAGGCCAAAGAGTTAATATCTGGTTTCATCAGACCAAGAGAACTTGTTTCTCATGGTCTGAGAGTTTTTAGGTGCCTTTTGGCAAACTCCAAGTGGGCATCATGCCTTTTCTGAGGAGTGGGCTTCTGTCTGGCCAACTCTACCATAAAGGCCTGATTGGTGGAGTGCTGCAGAGATGTTTGTCCTTCTGGAAAGTTCTCCCATCTCCACAGAGGAACTCTAGAGCTCTGTCAAGTGACCATCGGGTTCTTGGTCACTTCCCTGACCAAAGCCTTTCTCCCCTTGATTGCTGAGTTGGCCGGCGGCCAGCTCTAGGAGAGTCTGGGTGTTCCACAG
>NC_036865.1:23260050-23262337 GCF_002910315.2 Salvelinus sp. IW2-2015 | reverse complement strand
TTACAGAGTGGCTTCTGTCTGGCCAACTCTACCATAAAGGCCTGATTGGTGAGTGCTGCAGAGATGTTTGTCCTTCTGGAAAGTTCTCCCATTCCACAGAGGAACTCTAGAGCTCTGTCAAAGTGACCATCGGGTTCTTGGTCACTTCCCTGACCAAAAGCCTTTCTCCCCTTGATTGCTGAGTTGGCCGGGCGCCAGCTCTAGGAAGAGTCTTGGTGTTCCAAAGTATTTCCATTAAGAAGATGAAGCCACTGTTTCTGTGACCTTCAATGCCTCAAAATTTTTGATACCCTTCCCCAGATCTTTGCTCGAACAAATCCCTGTCTCAGAGCTTTACGCACATTTCCTTTACCTCATGGCTTGGTTTTCTCTGACATGCACCGTCAACTGTGACCCTCATATAGACAGAATGGTATCTTTATCCAATCAATTCATCAATTAATATTTACACAGGTGGACTCCAATCAAGTCTTAGAAATATCTCAAGATGATCAGTGGAAGCACGATGCACCTGAGCTCAATTTTGCATCTCTTTGCAAAGTGTCTGAATAACTTATTGAATATGGTTTTTCTGTTTTATTGGAGAGCAAATGTGAGAAATGTGCAAACATTTCTAAAAACCTGTTTTCGCATTGTCATTATGGGGTATTGTGTGTAGATTGATTAGGAAAATGTTTTATTTAATCCATTTTAGAATAAGGCTGTAAGGGGTCTGAATACTTTTCGAATGCACTGTTACGTATGGTTTGTAATTGTATTTATTATGGACTGCCATTAGTTACTGAATCACAGCAGCTKCTCTTCCTGGGGTCCACCAGAATTAAGGCATTTATACAATTTTAAAAACAATACAATAAATTCACAACAGATGAATTGTGTGCCCTCAGGCCACTACTCTACTACCACATATCTACAACACAAAATCCATGTGTACCTGTGTATGTTATCCTGTGTGTGTGTATAATTGTGCCTGTGTTTGTGTCTCTTCACAGTCCCCGCTGTTCCATAAGGTGTATTTTTATATTTTAAAAATAGGACTAGACAGTAGTCCAGGTGCGACAAACCTTTAGGACCTGCCTTGTTGCTAGTGATGTTAATAAGGCAGAGCAGCGTTTTGTTATGAACAGACTTCTCCCCATCTGAMCTACTGTTGTATCAATATATTTTGATCATGACAGTTTACACTCCAGGGTTACTCCAAGCAGTWTAGTCACCTTAACTTGCTCAATTTCCACATTATTCATTATAAGATTTAGTTGAGGTTTAGTGAATGATTTATCCCAAATACAATGCTTTTAGTTTTTGAAACATTTAGGACTAACTTATTCCTTGCCATCCATTCTGAAACTAACTGCAACTGTTTGTTAAGTGTTGCAGGCATTTCAGTCGCTGTAATAGCTGACGTGTATAGTGTTGAGTCATCCGCATACATAGACACACTGGCTTTACTCAAGGCCAGTGGCATGTTGTTAGTAAATATTGAAAAAAGTCAGGGGCCTAGACAGCTGCCCTGGGGACATTAAGTCAGGCTTTCKTTAAGAACACCCACAATATAGCAGGGGGTGTAAAGCCATAACACAGTTTTTTCCAGCAGCAGTCTATGATCGATAATGTCAAAAGCCGCACTGGTCTAACAAAACAGCCCCCACAATCTTTCGAATCTAAATTTCTCTCAGCCAATCATCAGTCATTTTGTATATTTATTTTTATTTAACTAGGCAAGTCAGTTAAGAACAAATTCTTATTTACAATGACAGCCTAGGAACAGTGGGTTAACTGCCTTGTTCAGGGGCAGAATGACAGATTTTTACCTTGTCAGCTCGGGGATTCAATCTAGCAATCTTTCGGTTACTGGCCCAACGCCCTAACCACTAGGCTACCTGCCGCCCCTGCCATGTAAGGGCTGTGCTTGTTACGATCGCCTATTGGTAAAAGACCAAGTCCATATTATGGCATAGACAGTAGTGCAAGATAAATGACAGTCCATCATTACATTAAGACATGAAGGTCAGTCAGTCCAGAACATTTCAAGAACTTTGAACGTTTCTCAAGTGCTTCGCAAAACCATCATGCGCTATGAAGAAACTGGCTCTCATGAGGACCGCCACAGGAAAGGAAGACCCAGAGTCACCTCTGCTGCAGATGTTAAGTTCATTAGAGTTACCAGCCTCAGAAATTGCAGCCCATAATCGTTTCACATGGTTCAAGTACAGAGCCACATCTCAACATCAACTGTTCAGAGGAGACTGTATGAATCAGGCCTTCATGGTCGAATAGATGAGATCAA
>NC_036865.1:23254477-23257155 GCF_002910315.2 Salvelinus sp. IW2-2015 | reverse complement strand
TAATGCCTTGCTTAAGGGCGTCTAAATCTCCGGTCAATTGGTTCACTGTAAAATAGCAGACTGTTTTCCTATTGATGCAGCATTGGGAGTAGAGAAACACAACAGAATGATCAAGCTGACTTGAACACAAGTTTAATAAGGGTTGTGAGGCGGATTGGTCAGCAATTTGAGCCAGTAAGGGGTTTTACTATTCTTAGTAGCGGAATGACTTCTCCTTCCCTCCAGGCCTGAGGGAACACACTTTCTAGTAGCTTAAATTGAAGAATATGGCAAATGGGAGTGGCAATATAATCCGCTATTATCCACATAAATTTCCATCCAAGTTGTCAGACCCCTGGTGCTTGTCATTTGTTATAGACAACAATAATTTTTCACCTCTTCCACACATACTTTATGGGATTCAAAATGACAATGCTTGTCTTTCATAATTTGTCAGATATACTTGGAAGTGTAGTGTCAGCGTTTGTTGCTGGCATGTCATGCCTAAGTTTGCTAATCGTTTAAAAAATCATTAAACTAAGTTGGCAAAACTCAGTGGTTTGTGACGAATAGCCATCTGAGTCAATGAATGATGGAGCTGAGTTTGCCTTTTTGCCCAAAATGTCATATAAGTGCTCCAAAGCTTTTTACTATCATTCTTTATATCATTTATCTTTGTTCATAGTATAGTTTCTTCTTCTTTTATTCCGTTTAGTCACATAATTTTTCAATTTGCAGTACGTTTCGAATCCGTTGTGCTGTCTTCCTCTCAACCATACATTCAATAAAATAATAAAAAAATAGGTTGACTATAACCTAACCAGCGTTCAGCGCTGGTTTAACAAGTAGTTTTTATCTTTGCGAGGTAATTGGTGACCAAAGCTAATCACTTAAAGCTTACTCCAATCACAAAGCTATCGACACTCCCTCTAACATTGATGTTGTAGTATCCGTGTCTCCGTACTTTAACTCTGAAGCAGATAAATTGCCTGCACGTATCTATGTTATCAGCATCGATATACTCAGTAATAAACCCCTGCTAAAGGACACCAATAAGAAGAAGAGACTTGCTTGGGCCAAGAAACATGAGCAATGGACATTAGACTGGTGGAAATTTGTCCTTTGGTCTGATGAAACCGCCATGTCTTTGTGAGATGCAGAGTAGGTTGAAAATATTATCTCTGCATGTGTTGTTCCTACCGTGAAGCATMGAGGAGGAGGTGTGATGGTGTGGGGGTAGCTTTGTTGGTGACACTGTCAGTGATTTATTTAGAATTCAAGGCACACTTAAACATCATGGCTACCACAGCATTCTGCAGCGATACGCCATCCCATCTGGTTTGCGCTTAGTGGGACTATCATTTGTTTTTCAAAAGGAAAATGACCCAACACCTCCAGTCTGTGTAAGGGCTATTTGACCAAGAAGGAGAGTGATGGAGTGCTGCATCAGATGACCTGGGCTACACAATCCCTCAACCTCAACGCAATTGAGATGGTTTGGCATGAGTTGGACTGCAGAGTGAAGGAAAAGCAGCCAACAKGTGCTCAGAATATGYGAACTCCTTCAAGACTGTTGGAAAAGCATTCCAGGTGAAGCTGGTTGAGAGAATGCCAAGAGTMTACCAAGCTGTCATCAAGGCAAAGGGTGGCTACTTTGAAGAARCTGAAATATAAAAAATATTTTGATWTAACACTTTTTTGGTTGCTCCATGATTCCATATATGTTATTTCATAGTTTTMATGCCTTCACTATTATTTTACAATGTAGAAAATGGTAAAAGTAAAGAAAAACCCTTGAATGAMTAGGTTTGTCCAAAATTTTGACTGGTACAGTATATTATCCAGATACTGACTGTTAGCACTTGGTGGTCTATAGCYGCTTCCCACAGGGAATGGGCTTTAGGTGAAGCAGATGAACCTGTAGCCATATTACTTCAACAGTATTTAACATGAGATCCTCTCAAAGCTTTACAGGAATGTGGTTCTTAATATAGACCGCAACACCACCCCCATTTCTGTCTTTTCTGTAAATGGTATGACCATGTATTGCTACCACTGTGTCATCAAATGTATTATCTAAGTGAGTTTCAGAGGTAGTCAGAACATGAATGTCATATGTTACTAGCAAGTTATTTACCTCATCCATTCTACAGTGAACTGGTTCATAGCACTTATGTCAAACTGTCAACAAGAATTACAGCATACAGTTGCTGTGGGATCAGCAGAGGCTTTCAGGGCAGTTAGAGGGACATAAATTAAATTACATTGTGTCTTCCTATGCCCCTGGGATAATGTACATTTGCTGAAGCATTATGACAACTCAGCGACACAATGGTTGGGATTAACTGAGCTGGGCTTGGGTCATTGATAAGTTGTTGTCTCAACGCAGCCTTATAATGCTGTGAAAGGATCCAGGAACCCAATTGATTTGGGTGGATCCCATCCTCCTTATAATCAAGCTTTGTTTCCAGAAGGTATCAAAATTGTCAATAAATGTTACACCACAGATCTGCAATAGTCTTGTAACCAGTTATGGAGGGCTAAAAGTCTGAAATGTTCAATACACGATTTAGGAGGGGAGTGGGCCAGATATTGTAGGGGGTTATTGGTGTCAAGCAGAGACCCAATCAGTTTCTTTTAAATCCTTCTTTAGCTGTTTTGCGCTGCCTTCCTAATGATCTATGATATACTAAATTTTT
>NC_036865.1:23247062-23250021 GCF_002910315.2 Salvelinus sp. IW2-2015 | reverse complement strand
GAACCTTGTTTCTTAGGCTACATATGTTAACGTGGACTATTTTTAGCACTTTCCTGGGATACTTAGTTGTTGTCATTGCTTTACTGGGAAGCTTAGCAGAAGTAGTCATGCTCATGCTATTTATGTTAGTGCAGGGTGAGCTTCACATAGCACTGTGTGCCCTAGCAGGAAGTCCACTATCAGTAGAACTGGTTCATAGGCACATGATTACAGCATACAGTTGCTGTGGGATCAGCAGAGGCTTTCAGGGCAGTTAGAGGGACATAAATTAAATTACATTTGTTCTTCCTATGCCCCTGGGATAATGTACATTTGCTGAAGCATTATGACAACTCAGCGACACAATGGTTGGGATTAACTGAGCTGGGCTTGGGTCATTGATAAGTTGTTGTCTCAACGCAGCCTTATAATGCTGTGAAAGGATCCAGGAACCCAAACTGATGCTGGTTTAAAATGTTTGGGAGCAGTTTATTGACGTCCTGTACTCGTGCTCCTGGATAGCACAACGTTTAATAGTGCAAGACATTTTATTCCAAATTGGTTCAATYTAAATTCATTGAAATGACGTGGAAACAACGTTGATTCAACCAGTGTGTGCCCAGTGGGTTGTTTTTATGTGTGCATTGTATTCTCCTCTGACAATAGAGCTCGCCAGCTTGTAGTCTTAAAAAACYGAAATGAGTTACCTCTSGTTCGTTCAGGCATTCATATGGGGAAAATGAATGGGGAAAGAATAGGGTTTTGGAATAAACGCAGAAAATAAGGTCCGAGGTTAATGCAGGCATAGGAGATCTTATATGTTTTGTTCTATGAGATAATATCAGCCAGTTAACATGAACTTTATGAATTATGAAGCCTTTACTGTATGTACGTTATGTGTTTTTTAATTACATAAATGCTTAACGATTCACAAAAAGTGACGTTAGCTGAAGAACAAAACATAACATCTCCTAAGCCTCTGTTTACTAGCTAGCGCTAGTCGGCTGTACCTGCGCCAAAACTCCTGTATTTTTCATCCTATATCTTGTTCTCTATTAGCTCTCAAAAACTCTAGGCGGCATTCTGTCTTCTCCCTACAGTTTTCAGCCATTAGCTTTGCCCACGACTACCTCATGTGAACTACAATCCCTGCGCTGTGGTTCAACCTTTAGAAACTTCAATGATCATCTCTTGCAATACGGCTTTCGAAACATATGGCCCTTATCTTTCATCAGCTCGAAAGAATCCTTCAAATAAAAAAGACACATTTACTGTAGCAGTTACAGACCAATAAAGCTATGGAGCCTCTATCCGACAAAACTACACTGTAGCAGTTCCAGATCCATACAGCTATGGAGCCTCCATCCGACAAAACTACACTGTAGCAGTTCCAGATCCATACAGCTATGGAGCCTCTATCCGACAAAACTACACTGTAGCAGTTACAGATCCATACAGCTATGGAGCCTCCATCCTGCCATCCATACACCTCATCAAAACTACACTGTAGCAGTTACAGATCCATACAGCTATGGAGCCTCCATCCACTAAAACTACACTGTAGCAGTTACAGATCCATAAGCTATGGAGCCTCCATCCACTAAACTACACTGTTGCAGTTACAGATCCTACAGCTATGGAGCCTCCATCTCAAACTACACTGTAGCAGTTACAGATCCATACACCTATGGGGCCTCCATCCTACTAAACTACACTGTGCAGTTACAGATCCATACAGCTATGGAGCCTCCATCTACACTACAACTACACTGTGCGGTTACAGATCCATACAGCTATGGAGCCTCCATCCTACTAAAACTACACTGTAGCAGTTACAGATCCATACAGCTATGGGAGCCTCCATCCTACTAAACTACACATGTAGCAGTTACAGATCCATACAGCCTATGGAGCCTCCAATCCAACGAAACTAACACTGTAGCAGTTACAGATACCATACAGGTATGGCTGCCCTCCCATCCTACTAAACTACTCACATCCGCTACACTTCCCTAGTTACGATTACAGACAGGTTGTTCAGAGCATGCCCAGACAGCTAACCTGCACAGGTGGTCCGATCTGATCTTCCGTCTGTTTTCCGGTGTAAACATGGAGTTATGGCCGTGTAACAACCTAAACTGTCGTGTAACACCAACTGTACTGGGAGTTATGGCCGTGTAACAAACCGCTGTAACAATTGGATGTTATGGCCAGTGTAACCAAACGCGTGTAATGAAGGCCAACATGAACGGTTATTGGCGTGTAAACAAACCGTGTAAACATGGAGTTTCATGGCCGTGTGGGAAACTCTAACCCTCGCCACAACGTTGTATCAATCTTTACCTAATTGTTTTTTTTATTACTATTTTTCTCGCTTGATATGAAAAGATACAGGGTCCTCTAGCTCCTAAAACTAACCACCACCCAAAGCGACGGTGTGTTTAATGTTCAGATTGAGCTTTGCAGCTTCTTACAAGAACTCAACTGTTCAGAAAGATGCCTTAGTCCAATGGCTTCTTTATGTGTAATGTAATGGAACTGAGAGCAGGATCAAGGGCTAGTTCTTCCATCTTCTTTTTAAATAGTGAGCCAACTTAAAACTTTGTTTTCTTCATGTTCTCTTTTGTGCCTCTGTTGAAGCAGTGTGTTGTTTGGCAACATCAAATGCTATAATATGGCATTATGGAAATCGCAATAACCCCATATACTCAATTGTGAATACAATACAACATCGGCAAAACCCTTAAAGTATCGTGATAATATTGTATTTGTGAGGTCCTGTGGTATTCCCAGCCCTAATAGGCAATATGTAACCTTATTTAGTGCTTACCTGCTTATGATGTGGCCGTTTTCAAACTTTCATTGGATATTCACGTGTTTGTTTTTGACGAGGTAGAATTACTGTCGTTATTATTTGATGTCCAAATCCAAACCTTATTTGCAACACTACTGCTATTCCATGAGCAAATGGGTGTGCTGA
>NC_036865.1:23202360-23247037 GCF_002910315.2 Salvelinus sp. IW2-2015 | reverse complement strand
TAGCACTCATGTTTCTGGAATTAAGGCCTGTTAGTCAGCACCATGTCTGTGAAATTTCTAAAAGCTGTTATTGTCTAGCACCCATGTTCTGGACTTTAATATGAATTCCGTACCCATCTCTCATTGGTGGTTCTGTCTTAGAGAATTCCATGTGATGCAATTGTATGAGTAAACCTTGGTCCTCACCGGTATGAGACCTCCCGGTAATACCTGATCCTTTAGTTGACAATCTCAAATATACAGGTGGTTTTAATGGGCGAGAATATTCTAGAAAAATGTTGCATTATGGTATAATGACAAAGTCATGGACAACTAACATCAGAACGCATGTTACTGAATCTAGAACATGATAGTGTAATGAATTTGTTAATTTAGATGCATAAAAAACGTTAAAATTTTCTGCTGGTTTATATCTAAATATTGGCTTTACTAACCCTGGGAACCCAGAGTCACTGATTTGGAACCGGGACTGCTTTGGATTCTTTTAGAACTTTGTCAGCGTCCTGCGGAGCTCACTCATGTTTGTAGTCAAGACTATCCCTGGACCTGCTTCTGTAATTCAAATTCCCTGTAGTCCTGGTCTTTGCCTTGGAAGTCTGCCTTGGAACCAAGCTAACCCTCTCTGGGCCTTGCTTCAAGCAATGCATCCTTCGCCCCTTTGAACGAGTTTTATGCGTTTGCCCATGGCCCAGTGGAAGTTGGTGGAGATGGTGGTTATAGTCCACTTCTCTCTAGGATGAGAGGGGTTTGTCACTCTCCAAGAGCGGTATGGGGCCTGTCAACTCGATTTGACTGCATGTGTCATTTTGATCTCTTCGGTGTAGCTGCCCCATGGTCGGGCTCACGCGCTTAGCCGCTCATTCGTCTCTGCTTCGGCATGTTTAGGCAGAGCCCCTGAAAAGCGGGCAGGTAGC
This sequence comes from Salvelinus sp. IW2-2015, assembly GCF_002910315.2. NCBI lineage: Eukaryota > Metazoa > Chordata > Actinopteri > Salmoniformes > Salmonidae > Salvelinus > Salvelinus sp. IW2-2015. Next base: position 23,246,123 of record NC_036865.1, on the reverse strand, counting down.
CCTTGGGTGGCAAAGGACAAGGTCCTGAAAGACTTCTGTACGGCCCAAGACAAGCATGCGCAGATCCATCTGCCAGAGATGGATTTAATCTGTGGTGGCCTTTTATCCCAGTGGTTCTGAGGGAACCTTGCATACTTAAGCTCTGTTGCGGGCGAGGGAAGCCAAGAAGGCAGCCCATCTTTTTTTCCCAGGGATTCTGATAGATGGCATGTCTTTCTTTAGGTTTGTGACGTGCTCTCCTCCAAGAAGACTCCTCCTTCTCTGGACACTGGAGGGAATCGCTGTACCCTGCATCGTCTTTGGAGAAAGGAAGGAAGAACCCTCATGGGTCTATCGGAGATGGAGAAAGAAGAGAGTCATCCTTCTTCTTCTCTGGTTCGTCCACTCCTGCTGACATTACGCGAACCTCTCCATTTCTGGAATTCTCTGTCTCTAAGGGTGAGCCCTTCTGAGATCACCTACCCAAAATCTTTGGTCGTGGATCTGTTTTGCTGACCACCAAGATCTAGAGGCAGGGCCTGCTAGGCCTTCCCCTGACAATTCCATTGAGCACAATCATTTGTCCATAATCTTACGGGGAAGATCTATATCCCTACCTCTGAATGTCAGCTGGAGCTCCAACCGTTGCCTGAAGTCCGGTATTCAGCACTCAAAATCTTTTCTGCGTTGACTTCAATGGAGGAGCCAAGCCCCCTCCTATCAAAGTCCATCCATTCCCCTGATCTCTGTGATCTCTGGTCTCCTGGATCTAAAGATATATTCTCGTGGAGCAATTGCTGCGCAATATTAAACCTCATCAATGGTACATCCATGCCCATTCCCGGGGCCAGCATCGCATCTCTCGTTCTAGTGCTACGCTACTGTCTCAATGAGAACCCCTCACTTTCTTAACCCATAGGCTCTCATTAGGGAGAATCCTCCTCGCCTTCCAATCCATGTCTGGATTGTTGAAGCCTGGCGATCTATCAGCTTGCGGACCACTATCATGTCTCTGTCTCTCATGTCCATATGAATCTGTTGACATGTACTCATCGATAAAAAGCTCTGCTGTGGAGTGAGCCATTGCCTCTCCACTCCGCACTGCCTCCTCAACTCCCTCACTATTCTTCTTCCACTTGCCAACATTCCTTCTCATATACCCTCCCATGCCTGGCCCCAGGCGCTCATATGAAGTCAACTAACCGCCACCATGTTACCACGTCAGGCTGACTAACTTTAAAGAGCAGCTTGTCCACTGATGACATTTCATACTGCCTTCGAGGCGGGAAAGTCTGGTTCCTTCCAGATTCTCCCCCAGAAATCCCTAGGTGGTTCTCCTCTCCCCCTATGATCATGTGGTCCATACACCGGTCCCGCATGATCGCCAGACTTGGCCCCTCATATCAGGTGGACAGTCCCATCGTCTCATGTAACCAGTAGGAGGTCCCATGTCGATCCGATTCTATCGCATTTCTGGAATGGGGTCCCCAATGGGTACTCACATGAAGTTCATTCGCGTTCTCTACCCTGAAATCTCAGGGCATAGGGCCATCTCGGCCCCCAAACTTTCTCCGATCTTACGATGGTCCACACTCGGTAAGCATATAAAAAGTCCAGACATTCATACTTTGGGCGCTAAACGATCTCTACAAGAACATTCTTAAAATTAAGCTAGCCTACTCACAACATCAAGTAACCACCATAAGAATAGTAAAAAAATCATTTAATCTTTCTCTTGCAAAAGAGTGTTTCCTATTTTGGCACATTGACTGCCATTGCCGCAACCCATTGCTACTGAAGCTTACCGAAAGGGTTGGGCCCCCTTGTGGTCCTCTCCTGGGTCCGTCCCACCACATCATTATTCATATAACCAACTTATCTGACAAGCAAAAAAATATGTCATGTTAAATCCCAACAGTAAGTTTTTACCTCCAAGTGCATTTCTTTCTTCACAGTATTAAAATACCCTTCTACATGAGTGCGAGATTGACAAGCATCATAGCGCCCAGCAAATAGAAAGTTAGAACTAAAATAACAGTGTACAGCTTACTACCTAGAAGCGAGATGGTACTTGGGAGTGCGAGAGAGCGTGTGTGATACCATAGTCTGCATTCAACCACCATCTTTAATTTAGCCTCGTATGTTTGTGCCAATGAAATGGTGAGGTCATCTGCTTGGTTAAGCAAACATTAGGAAAGTGTCGACATGGTATTGAAGTTAATTGGCTAATACTGTGTTACTAACGTGTAGCTAGCTAACATTGAGTAGATAGTAAGCTAGCTCCATTCAGTCTAATATTTACACACCAGTTTGGTATTGATCGTTCTAGGTTGAAACTAGCTAGTATTTACTGTTCTGGCTAGCTATTCAAGTAGGTTGAGACAAAATACAAGCCAAGGTAGGACGGATGGCGTGCATTGCCAGTTAATGACGACGTTTCATCTAGCTAACTTAACGTGTATCCGTGCTGGCAAACCCATGTCAGCTAAAGCTACAGTAACGACAACGTTTAACTGCCTCCATCCGCTTTGTTATTCCAAGCACGAAGAGCGAGCTAATATTACTGCATAACCCATCTTGGTTTTCAAAGAATACCTGAGTTTTCTATTTCACGCCAGAATGTTGATATGAGCGTACATAATCATATGTTCATAAATTTCTACGTATTTCATAGGGGGAGGACTCACCTTTGATATTTCTTCTGGAAACGATATCGGGAGGTGAAGTAAATCGTGAGACCGGAAATTTTAAGGAACCGATATTGCCTGGCGAGGGTAACTTAAGTGGAATAGTAGTCCATCTGACAGCTGGGGAAATACAGTATCCACTGACGGCAGCAAGTATACTAAATGTGAAACGCTGTTTGACGCGTCAAATAATCACCCTATTTGACACGTTTAAATAAGCTTTTAATTTTACACGTCAAATAACACCGTTTAATTGTAGAATGTTGTGTTGGACGCGTAACTTCTGGTAATTACTAGGTACCACCTTGTTGTAGTTGCCTATTGGAAATTGAACTTCAGTTCAATGGAAATAAATAGCTAGCCACGCTACTAAACCCTGGTTGCCCATAACTACCGTTTATAAAACAGCCAGCTAGCTTCAGACCGCTTCGAACGGACCGGGATATAGGTTTATGAAGCTGAGCCACGAATACGATTAGCGCACAAATATTGGAATTTGCGTTTGCCTTCAAAATAAAAGTAACAGTATTTGAAAAGTGATGCTATGGAAGGTTACAATTGGTGGAAATCATGCCAATATTTAGACTAGATAATGTCAACAAGTTGGAATATGAAAGCAATGAAATGGTAGAAGTATTTCAGTCGTAACTGCATGGTGACAGCCCACAGGAACACAAACTGTGAAGAGTTTACGCAAAGATTAGCGTTGTTAAGCTCTGATCGCGGACTGTGACTGTGTGAAAGCACCTCCCCAGTCAGCCTATTGTGTGATTGTAACATTCATATTGCACGTGTACAGCTTTACCTGAAAGCATTGGGATCAATTGACAATGGTATCAGTCTACCCAATACCCAATATATTTTACCCAAACGTCCTCAGGGAGTTATCAGACTGCCAAACATCCAACGCGTCGGTATGTATTCCCTCTGGAGAGTAGTGTTCATCACATGTAGAGTTACAATAACAGTGCTCAATTCACATGTTATTTCTGAGTCCACAATAAGAGCTACGACCACAGATGTTCTCCGGCACGGGGTTGTTCATGGCTGCAGCAACTACGACTGATACCCATGTCATGTGATCCACAATCCGGATAGGTAAGGCTAGTGGTTACAGCGGCTACTGCGCAAGTAACCGAGATGGTGTTTAGATAGAATCCCCGAGCTACTAAGTAAAACAACTGTGCGTTTCTGCCCCTTAAACAAGGCAGTTAAACCACTGTTTTCCTAGTCCGTCATTGTAAATAAGAATTTGATCTTAACTGACTTGGCCTGCGTCTAAAATAAATTATATATATATATATATATATATATATGTGTGGTAATTACGTGTATTAGTAGATTATAATAATATATTTATATATTATCCAGCTAGCAACAAGCCTATATATAATATATATATAATATTATAAATTAAAAATTTGCTCTCTACAGTGAACATAATGATGCCCCTAATTGCAATTCTAAAAAGTCTAAAATTACAAAATCCAGTGTGATTTTAAAACCGATCTTTGTCAAATTAATCTAATATTATGGGCGTTTATAGTGATTTTTATGTATAAAATTTCAACCATAGCATGATATATTCAATGCTCATAAGTCCTCTACTATTTGTATTAATTTGCTCACTGTCAATGACCACTTTTATTGGTGAAGCTAACCCGCAAAGGTTTGTCCACAAGAACTTTGTGGCTAAGTCCTTATTGTGGCTATCCACCATAGATGGGATCCGAAACCACCATTGATTCAAATAAGAATGGGTCTTAATAAATTAGGGTATTTAGGAGGATGAACACCAAGCTAGATAGTGTTAGCTAACTAACGTATATGTCTAAGCTAAAACAGAACATTGTCGTTTGCCTATGTTTTTGAGGACTAAGAAGCAAGAACATTGTCCAGGTGCCTCATCATTTGAGCTATGAAGCTAGCTTTTTTTTTTATAGACCAAGACTGTAGGATCCCGAATAAGCCACCAAATGTTGGTTCTTGGCGTGGAGACGGACCCCAAAGACACCTTCTCTTTCTCTTTCATCTTCTTCCCTTTTTCCTTATACTATGTTTTCTGTTTATTCTACTATTGACTCCCATCAGCAAGCGTTTCATTAGTATGGCAATCAGCGTCAACATTAGCGCATATCCCATATCTGGTGCCATGATATCATACCGTTATTCGTGATGTGATGTGTGAGGCATTTGTTGGGGACACGCAGTAATTTATCCTTAGATATTCCAAGGTCACCACACTTAACAGATGGCTACCACAGCAATTCTTGCCCAGCGATACGCCATCCCATCTTGAAGTTTGCTTCTCGTGCGGACTTCATTATTTTCAGCAGAGAGAACAATGACCTAGACACCACCTATCCTCTAACAGCACCTACCAGGCTGATGTAAGGGACTGTTTGACAAGAACGCGAGAGTGATGGAGACCTGCCTCCACAATCACCCGACCTCAACCCAATTCAGAATGGTCTTGGATGACGTAGGAAACCGCAGAGTGAAGGAAAACAGCAACAAGAGCCTCAAGCAACCACTCTTTTCTGTTTACGTACATGATTCCATATGATTTATTTCATAGTTTTTTTTGAGGCTTCCTTGTGTCCACTTTTAATTATTATCTACAATATGAAAATAGTAAAAAATACAAGTAAGAAAAACCCTTGATGTGAGTAGTGTGTCCATAACTATTCGATATATACCTGTACTCGTATATATATGACAGTCTGAAAAGTCCGCAAGTCTACAAACATTAGGTTGCGAGGTCATTAAAACCACTCAAACCGACTCCACCACATTTCTTGTTAACAAAACTAAGTTTTTGAATAATTGCAGTTTAGGCAACATCTACTTTCTGCATACACAAGTAAGTTTTTCGCAACGAGACATTGTTTACAGAACTAGATTATTTACACTTTTAATTCACTGTATGCACGAATTCCAGTGGCGTCAGATGTTTACATAACAAACTAAGTGGACTGTGCCTTAAACACCTTTGAGAAAAAATCTCCGAAAAATTCCCGAAAATGGCATGTCCATGGCTTTTAGGAAAAAGCTTCTAGTATTGGCTTATATTCTGACATCATTGATAACAATTGGCAGGTTGTAAACTGGGGATGAAATTTCAGCCAACCTTACGAAAATCCACTGCCCTCTTGCTTGACAATCATGGGAAAAACTATAAATAAATCAGCTCAAAAGAACCTCAGAAAAAAATCTGGAAGACGCTTCACTCCCCATCTGGTGTCATCCTCGGGACGCATAAAGTGCTACCCAGAAATGCCTGAAGGCTACCCCACGCCTTCATCTTGTACAAACAATAGTTGGCAAGAGTAACACACCTTGGACCAGCACAGCCCAACTGTCCTCACGCCAGACATAGAAGCAGCCTTGTTGCTCTAGTGTGTAGTAGTATGCACGGGTGTGGTGACTAGGTGGTGGTTCTAGTTCAAATATTCTATGTTGGCTGCTTACGTATGGATTCCAAATTATAAGGCAGCTGGTAAATTCATTGACCTCTAATTGGGGATCATATTTAGTAAGCCATTTTTCCCAACCTGTGTTTGTGGGGATATTGTTTGTGTGTGTGTGTGCTAGTTGCACCACTTATGGTTTTGTTGCTTGTAAAATTGTTTTTTGTTACGAAGTTTGTTTTTAATATTAACAATATGCTGGAAACTCCAGAACACGCTATGTACCTTGGTCTAGTCTCTCCTCACATGACGAACGTGACACCGTCATACCACTCAGGAGCTGGGAGATGCGTTCTTGTCGTCCTAGAGATGAAGCGTACTTGTGGTCGAAAAGCTGCAAAGCATCCAATCCAAACAACAGCAAACAGCATCCTTGTGAGATGCTGGAGGAAAACAAGCGTACAACAACATATCTAACCATAATCAAACCACTAACCGAGTCAAATCGGATCCCAGTAAGAATAAGCCACTGTCCAAGAACGCCATTAAAAAAGCAAGGACCCTAACGAGTTTTGCCATACTGCACATGTGTAAATGTGATGCGTACTTTTTGGAGAAAATGTCCTACTGCTCTGATGAAACAAAAATAGAACGGTTTGGCCATATGACCATCGTTATGTTGGATTGGAAAAAGGGGATGCTTGCAAGGCGAAGAACACCATCCAACCATCAGATAGCACAGGGGTGGGAGATGCAGCATCATGTGTGGGCAGATGGCAGAATCAGGATAATTATGGAGATATAATTGATAGCAACATCTACAAGAACATCAGTCAGAGAATAAAGCTTGGTCGCAAATGGGTCTTCCCAATGACAATGACCCCAAGCATACTTCCAAAGTTTGGGAAATGGCTTAAGGAACAAAACATAAGGTAATTGGAGTGGCCCATCACAAAGCCCTGACCTTAATCCTATCAAACATTTGTGGCAGAACTGAAAAAAGCGTGCTGCGAGCAAGGAGGCCTACAACCTGACTCAGGTACACCAGCTCTGTCAGAGAGGAATGTGCCAAAATTCACACCAACGTTATGTGGAAGCGGGAAGCTTGTGCACCAAAACATTTGACCCAAGTTAAACAATTAAGGCAATGCTACCAAAACTAAATTGAGTGTATGTAAACTTCTGACCCGCTGGAATGTGATGAAAGTAATAAAAGCTGAAATATATCATTCTCTCTACTTTATTCTGACATTTCACATTCTTAAAAAAAGTGGTGATCCTAACTGACCTAAGACAGGGAATTTTTAAGGGATTAAATGTCAGGAAATTGTGAAAACTGAGTTTAATGTATTTGGCAAAGGTAGTATGTAAACTTCCGACTTCAACTTTGATACTACTCTCACCAAATTCAGTGAGGTGCGGAACCTGCGACAGCCTACAAGCCACAGTTCGCACCCATGTGACATTTATGGCGATCGGTGATGATCTTAGGTTGCTCAGCAAGGCTGGAATCGGCAGATTTGTCTTGTGAAGACACATGAATCTAGCCACGTACAAGGTTGTCCTGAAGAAAACTTGCATTCCTTCTGCTCTGACAATGTTCCCCAACTCTGAGGATGGTTTCCAGCAGGACAATTGCTCCACCAGCGACAGCCAGTCAATCACAGGTGTGGATGAGAGACGCCAGATCAAGACCCTGTCATGGCACAGCCCAGTCTCCAGACCTGAACCCCATGAAAACCTTTGGAATGAGATCAAGAGGAAGATGGATGGTCACAAGCCATCCAACAAGCTGAGCTGCTCCAGAAGTGGCATAAAGTCACCCAACACAGTGTGAAAAACTGGTGGAGTGCATGCCAAGACGCATGAAGCTGTATTGAAAATCAGGGTTGTTCCACCAAATATTGATTCTGAACTCTCTCCTAAGTTAAAACATTAGTGTTTTTTTAAAATGAGTATGAACTATTATTTGCATTATTCGAAGGTCTGACAACACTGCATAATTTGTTATTTTGACCAGTTGTCATTTTCTGCAAATAAATGCTCTAAATGACAATATTGTTATTTGGAATTTGGGAAAACGTTGTCAGATTATAGAGAAAAACAACAATTTTCATTTCACCCAAACACATACCTATAAAAGTAAAACACAGAGAACTGATACTCTTGCAGTGGTCTCTTAATTTCTTCCAGAGCTATTTGTTTACAGGCCATGAGACTCAGATTTTAATCTTATTTTTTTTAAATGTTCAGTTTCTGTGACTTGTGTTTTGAAAAGCAGATATTGTCTCCATCTAATGTTGGTCATTATCATGGAATGCTGTGTGTGTGTCTGCACAGGCAGTTTGGTGGCACCTTAGTTGGGAGGACGGGCTCATAGTAATGTTCTGGAATGGAATAAATGGAATGGTATCACGACAACAAACACATTGTTTCCTTGCGTCTGATACCGTTCCATGTACTTCATTCCAGTCATTATTATAGCTGTCCTCCTCTCACCAGCCTCCTGATGTGTGGTGTGTTGTGTTGTGTGTGTGTGTGTGTGTGTGTGGTGTGTGTGTGTGTGTGTGTGTGTGTGTGTGTGTGGTGTGTGTGTGTGTGTGTGTAGGGGAAGGGGTATCAGGAAGGGAAAGTTCTTATGTACCAGAACCCAAAGAAGCGGAGACCCTTGACAATCACTCTTGATTGCACCTTATACATTTCAATTTTTAATGTCACCTGCACAAAGTACAGTAAATGCCTTTCTTGCAAATCAATGCCGGCTATCAATAATAATCAATAACAATGTAATACTAAAAATAACATAAGGTAGAACAGAAAATAAAAATAAAGGTAACAGACAAGATCCAATACATACCTTTCTTGGTCACATGACCCAATGCACTGTTTATAATAATAATCAAATAAATAACATCTACAGTTTTCTGGGGGGGGATGTGCAAAAAGTAATCAATGTACGGGAATTTCTTTTTTCTTTTTTCGACAGCCAACTTTTAACCTAACATGTTGACCTTTTTTTTACATTTCACGTTGAATTCATGTTAGTTGACAACTCAAACAAATGTAAATCAAACCGTGATGTTGAAATTACATCTGTGCCCAGTGGGATAGGACCTCCATCCTAAATAGGACTATATCTGACCACCTGTTAACCTCTACAGTTGAGCTTACATGCGCTCATGTGATTAGCATGAGGTTATAAGTAACAAGAACATTTCCCAGGACATAGACATATCTGATATGGGCAGAAAGRTTAAATTCTTGTTGATCTAACTGCACTGTCCAATTTACAGTAGCTATTATAGTGAAATAGTTAAATAATACCATGKTATTGGTTGAGGAGAGTGCACAGTTATGAACTTGAAAATGTATCAATAAACCAACTAGGCACATTTGGGCAGGGTTGATACAACATTTTCAACAGAAATGCAATGGTTCATTATATCAGTCTTGGATCAAACTCTGCACATACACTGCTGCCATCTTGTGGCCAATTGCGCCTAAACTGGAATAATACATTGTGGCCTTTCTCTTGCATTTCAAAGATGATGTATCTTTGTATTATCTTTTACCAGATCTAATGTGTTATATTCTCAACATTAATTTCACATTTCCACAAACTTCAAAGTGTTTCCCTTCAAATGGTATTAAGAATATGCATATCCTTGCTTCAGGTCCTGAGCTACAGGCAGTTAGATTTGGTAATGTCATTTTAGGCGAAATTTTTTTAAAAAGGGTCAGATCCTAAAGAGGTAATGAAGGTCTAATGGCTGTCTCTTATACACATCTAGATGTGTATAAGAGACAGACCTTATTTAGTGCTACCTGCTATTGTGGGTTTCAAATTCATTGGTATTCACGTGTTTGTTTTTGAGGTAGAATTACTGTCGTATTATTGATGTCAAATTGCAAACCTTATTTGCACCTACTCTATTCCATGAGCAAATGGGTGTGCCTGGGTCTTAAGCCAACATACGCAGATTTTACAGCGAATGCAGTCTCCGCGAACGCAGGAATTGCAATCACGCTTTAGCAATGAATTTCCGCAATAGGGAATGAATCGAGACCCTAAGTTATTTTTGGATCTCGTTGCTTTCACCTATTTACAAGCTGAATGGAAATAGCAGACTGAAAGAAAAAAATAAGAAGCATCCATCCAAGTGAATCACATACTGTTTCTCTGCCTGGGAGACCGGTGGAATGTCTTATCAGTGAGAATCCATCGTCCCAGTTCAAAGGCTGTGGTACTCCAGTGGGTTTATGGGAAAGCTCRTTGATGTCTAGTCCTCCTCCCCACCCAGTCTTTAGGTCTGTATGACTTAGATCTGTATGACAAAGGCCTTTAAACATGCTTGGATGAACATTGCTCTAGGTATAGGGTCACAGGTTTGTACTGGGCGTTCACAGAGAAGACATGTTGTCCTGCCGCCATAACAAAGGCCTCGCTGAGCAGGGTTCAGGGAGTAGCTTACTCTCTGCTCAAACACACCAGAGGAGTGATCTCTGGGCCAAGAACAGGCCCTCTCTTTTGTGTAAGGAAAAGATGGTAAACATAACAAGAAAACATACTCAAATAGATAGCATGAAGGGGACTGCTCGTGGGCCATTTGTTTGGGGAGAAAGACAAACTGTCACAGCAGAGTCATGGTAAGGGAAAAAATTATAAATATGTGATGGATAGAGAGGGGAGAGAGAGAAATACTGTAGATAGATAGATAGATAGATATATAAGGGGGGTGTGATTGTCCAGCTCTTTAAAGTGTCAAATTAGTTTCTCTCCAATGTACTCAAAACAAGAGTGACAAGCCTAAACAATAGGTTTTATATGCTGTGCCCTCTCTTAGGCCWCTGCCTAGCAACCATCACCTAATGGAGATAGAGCCCTACAGAGTAGCCACTGTCATGCAGAATAGCTTCACTTGGCTAGTGGTCAGGACAGAACATTTATTGTCCAATATGAACAATACSCTCTTAGAAAAAAAGGTGCTATCTAGAACCTAAAATGGTTCTTCTGTCACGCCCTGACCTTAGAGATCCTTATTTATTCTCTATGTTCGGTTAGGTCAGGGTGTGACTCGGGGTGGGAAATCTATGTTTATCTATTCTTTGTTGTTTTGCCGAGTGTGGGTTCCCAATCAGGAGGCAGCTGGTCATCGTTGTCTCTGATTGGGATCATATATTAAGTTGTCATTTTTCCTTTTGGGTTTTGTGCGGGTTTGTTTCTGTTAGGTTGTTTCCCTGACAGAAACTGTGCGCTTTTGTTTTCTCCTTTTGTCATTTTGTTTGAGTGTTTTTGTGAACATTAAATCATGAACACTTTCCACGCTGCGCTTTGGTCTCATTCCGACGACGAATGTTACATCTTCGGCTGTCCCCATAGGAGAACCCTTTGAAGAACCTTTTTTGGTTCCAAACACTTCCCACACAGGGTTCTACATGGAACCCAAAATATTTCTACCTGGAACCAAAAAGTGTTCTACCTGGAACCAAAAAAAGTGTTATCCTATGGGGACAGCCGAATAACCATTTTGGATCCCTTTTTTCTAGTAGTGTAGGCATGACATGTAACTATATGACTCAGGATATTGCAACCAAATACAAAAAATGACAATGGTGCAGATGAAACAAGTCCTCCCTGTGTTTATAAAATATTACTTATTCTCATGTCCATGCATGTGTGTGTAGGCTTGGGTTGTCCCAGCAATAGCACTCATGCTGAGTTTCTGGGATTTCCCCCCCCCCCTCCCCTCTCTCTCTACAACAGGAATAGTGTTGTTTGTTTGTGTTATGTCCTCTACCAACTGTCAGGTTGATAGATGACACACTGATTTGGAAATGTGGACACTCTTGGGAACACTCCTGCCTACCACACACAATGGGCCTCCTGTCTACATACACAAGATTACCAAACCCACTGAAGCCAATGGCATACCTTATCCATTTTCATACAGATTTTGGCAAGTGATTGATGACAACGGTTACTTTTCAGATGTAATGTGGGCCACATTGGACCTCCCGCCTACATAAAGATGAAGGATCTTAATTTGATCCAGTTTGCGACAGAATAAATGTGAATTATTATGTGGATTATAATTAATMAACATTTTTGTTGATCCATTTTTTGTTAGGGCAAATGAAGTCGGAAATTACAAACTTTAGAAGCCTTTTTTAAACTGAAATACACGACAAGTTTGCATTTCCTGCTTTTCTTAACAACAAAAGAGTGATCAAATTCAGATCCTACATCTGTACACAAGCTGACACAACCAACTGGTATTTCAATGTAATGAAGAAAAAAAACGTCAAGAGAAAGCAGGAGGAGGAGGAACAGGTGTGGGTTAATGGGAGCAGGGCTTTAAAAAGCAGAATTGTTTAGGTCACAGGTCTCACTTTAGGGAGAACTGTGTTTGGCANCAAGAGAAAGCAGGAGGAGGAGGAACAGGTGTGGGTTAATGGGAGCAGGGCTTTAAAAAGCAGAATTGTTTAGGTCACAGGTCTCACTTTAGGGAGAACTGTGTTTGGCATACACCCACACCCACATCAACAAAACGCCAACACACAGGTAGACCTAGACACTTTGGGAATATGGCTTCCAGCACCTCCAGTAACCCTCTGCCCAGTGGCACCAGTGTGTTCACCACTGTTCCAGACCTCTTCTTCATCCCTGAGTTTGTGAGTACAGACAAATCAAATAGGTGTTCTGCTCTSAGCTGTGACTGGACTACTGGCATTGCTCTTTACTCTAGAAATATTCTTTACTCTAATGCCCTTCACATTTATCAGAGGGAGGTAAGACATTTGATTGTTCAAGGTAATATTTGGGTATGCATGCATGATGTAATTCAGAGTGCACTGAAAGGAGTATTACTTTAGAGTGGCAGACACTGTGTGTAGACTCATACCAAGCACTTCTTTGATTGCTGCAGCCTTCTTGGTCAGGTATCTCTTGTGAAAGAGACTATGTGTGACAATGGACTTTTCCTGGCTAAATAAATGTTGGTTTATTTCTGCTGGTAATTATTGCCATAGTATTTGAAAATATGTTGATTTCTGGTTTGTGAATATCAGCTAAATCCTTATCTGAAACCAAACTATGGTTATCGCTGTATCCAAACACCATTCATCCTCTCTTTACTGGCATGTTTGTTGAAGGAGGGGGCAGAATGTGTGTGAGTTTGGAAATGACCATGTACGACGGAGTGTCAGATTCTCTATGGAGAAATTGTGGCAGTGGTATCTAGTAACTAATCAAAAGGCGTATGATTATGGATGTTTTTTGATGGAGGTAAAGAAAACAGAGCTCGTAACTGTTAGCCTACTGACTGTTGCATGCACTAGCTGTCACAGCCATTACTTGGGGAAATGTTCTATGCAAATGGTTGAACCCCTGACTAAATGAGCTTTAGTAAGTTAAAGCTATCAGACCTTGCCTAGAGGTGCATGTTTACTTACCCTGTTACTGTGGCCTGCTCTCTGTGGTCTTACCACAACACATGGAGTGACACTATTTGGGTGACATTAAGAAGTGGATGGCTGATTCAAACATCAAATCCCATGACTAACAACTTGTCAACTAAATGCATTGATGTTTACATTGCGACCGTACGTGTTCTGTGTTCTCTCTCTCTCTCTCTCTCTCTCTCTCTCTCTCTCTCTCTCTCTCTCTCTCTCTCTCTCTCGTGCGCGTGCATGTGTGGTAGATATTCGGAGGTCTGGTGTGGACTCTGGTGGCCTCCACAAAGGTGCTGATTGCGAACCCTCAGGGCTGGGTGATGTTTGTCTCTGTGTTCTGCTTCATCTTCACTACTCTGTGGTTCCTTCATCTCTCAGTGGAGCCAATTAATTGTGAGTCGAGGGCTCATGGCGCCCACACTGGTGAGTCTGAGAGACATTCATACAGCCATCTTTGATAAAAGTGATTTACTCTAAAAGGATGATGGAACAGATTTTCTTCCCATCCTAAATGTCTAATCAAAAAAGAATGATGATGATGGTGATTGTGACGATGGGTGGATGATGATGATGAGTATAATGAACATTCTGTCTATTGAAAGGCTGTCGTGTTATAACAGTAGTATACAGCGATGATGACTAACTCTCATGTTTGCTACTCTCTCTCTCTCTCTCGTCTCTCCTCTCTCTCTCTCTCTCTCCTCTCTCTCTCTCCTCTCTCCTCTCTCTCCTCTCTCTCTCTCTCTCTCTCTCTCTCCTCTCTCTCTCTCTCTCTCTCTCTCTCTCTCTCTCTCTTTTCTCTCTCTCTCTCTCTCTCTCTCTCTCTTCTCTCTCTCTTTCTTCTCCTCATCTCTCTCTCTCTCTCTCTCTCTCTCTCTCTCTCTCTCTTCTCTCTCATCCTCATCTCTCTCTCTCTTTCTCTCTTCAGGATGTTGTGTATCATTCCCTTGCAGCCTTCTTCTACCTCAGTGCAGCAGTGGTACAGGCCTATGTCACCATTAGTCTGAAATCACTTACCAGTACTTTCTTCAAAGAATACCAATTAGATATTGCTGCAGTGGTATGTTCCTTCACTCCTGTGATTCAAACAAAGTGTTCTTCAACTGAAGATTACTGCATGTTCCTAGTGGTCCATCCCACTCCTCACCTTTCTGTATCTTGTATTTTTCCTGTAGGTGATGTGTTATGTGGTGACTCTGCTCTACGCCCTCCATGCCGTCTTCTCTACGATGAGATGGAAGAATTCCTCATGAAGACCAGCATCCACAAGACAACAGACAATGGGGCAACAGACATTAGCGAAGGCTTTGATATGACATCAATTGTAATCTATCTTTATTTCTACATTATTTTCTTCCTGCAAATACCAGAAACCAATTTGGAGTGAAATGCATATACAATATAAATAAAATGATAAATAAATATATTTTATATTTAACCAAGTGCCTGTTTCAGTTGCTGAGATCGAATTCGATAGAAAAATTGTATTACATAATATAATATCACATTTTATTGGTCACATACATATGGTTAGCAGATGTTAATGCGAGGTTTGCGAAATGCTTGTGCTTGTAGTTCTGACAGTGCAGCAATATCTAACAAGTAATCTAACAATTCCCCAACAACTACCTAATACACACAAATCTAACTAAAGGGATGGAATAAGAATATGTACATATAAATATATGGATGCGCGATGGCTGAGCGGATTAGGCAAGATATAATACATAGTAT
The DNA here is from genome assembly GCF_002910315.2 of Salvelinus sp. IW2-2015. Lineage (NCBI taxonomy): Eukaryota > Metazoa > Chordata > Actinopteri > Salmoniformes > Salmonidae > Salvelinus > Salvelinus sp. IW2-2015. The sequence goes on along the minus strand of NC_036865.1, from coordinate 23,230,861 downwards.
AAGATACAGTGTATACATATGAGATGAGTAATGTAAGATATATACATTTTTTAAAAGTGGCATTGTTTAAAGTGAATAGTGAGTCTCTATGTAGGCAGCAGCATCTCCGAGTTAGTGATTGCTGTTTAGCAGTCTGATGGCCTTAAGATAGAAGCTGTTTTTCAGTCTCTCATTCCCAGATCTGATGCACCTGTACTGACCTCGCCTTCTGGATGGTAGCGGGGTGAACAGGCAGTGGCTCGGGTGGTTCATGTCCTTGATGATCTATTTGGCCTTCCTGTGACATCGGGTGCTGTAGGTGTCCCGGAGGGCAGGTAGTTTGAGGGTGGTTGAGGGCGGTGCAGTTGTTGTACCAGGCGGTGATACAGTCTGACAGGATGCTCTCAATTGTGCATCTGTAAAAGTTTGTCATGGTTTTAGGTGACAAGACAAATTTCTTCAGCCTCCATAGGTTGAAGAGTGGGCTGTTGCGCCTTCTTCTCCACACTGTCTGTGTGGGTGGGCCATTTCAGTTTGTCTGGGATGTGTACGCCGAGGAACTTAAAACTTTCCACCTTCTCCACTACTGTCCCTTTGATGTGGATAGGGGGGTGCATAATACTATGTCCAGGTGTAGAAAAAACTATTACAACAATGTTCAATAAAAATGCGGATGTGAAGCAATGCATTTTGTTATGGTAGGGTAGACCTATTAGATGAACATAGGAACTGAAGAGGTCTTGGTGGCTGCTCTCGTGAAAAAAATTATACGCTTTCACCCCAACATAGTGTAGAGGCAAACAAAYGACTGAATTCCTCAGCAATGCATTTTGCACACACAGTTTTCTTTAGTCATTTTCTTGAACAAAAAGGTCAACAGGTAATCTTATTTGTGTAGGGTAGGGTGTGTCCAGGTGGTGAAAGGTGGACTGCCTACCACAATGCCGCAGCAGGTTTTGCAAGTCATCTTTCTTACAAGGGAACACCTGTCGCCCCGTTAGTTCACTGTAGAAGTTGATAGCGAATAGTAGGCATAGTGCATTGATTGCAGAGTATGCAGCCTAGCCTATGGCATTCATTTGTTATGCTACAGAAATMACAAGGAATTTAGAATAGTATGGAAGGCTTTAGGCCAGGGGTGGACAGGGAACAGAAACACAACGGCCCATTTCTTCCCTTGAGGCCCCCATTATTTTACAGATACTGATAATTTTAAACACACCCAGCCTTACTTGTTTCTTTGGAAAAGCACCACACAAACAGTTTGTCAATTAAGCGTGGGCTGATAATATGTTGTGGTGGATGTTCTCACAGTGGAACTTTATTCCACTCTTTATTTATTCCATTCCACATGTAGGCATGATCTCTTAATTTTTGTTGTTGTTTATTGTTAGTGCCTGATCATGATGCCTCACAGACATCATTCCATAAGAGGCAGATACCACTTATCTAAGTGTTACATCACAGAAGGAATGCAATCATTCTTTGGTGACAACAAAATAATTTCTGTCTCTTTTTTGTACTGTGTTTTTTTGTAATATGCTCTGCAGTACAAGTTTTCTGTCCCTTTTTTGTACTATGTGTTTTTTGTAATATGCTCTGCAGTACAAGTTGCTTTTGTACAGTAGACTTTAAATACTTTAAATATATAAAACCAATGAATTATTATTATTACTTGGTGTTTCGGAGCTTCATTCAAAATCTGGATTTGACACCTGCAAGAAACCCAGTAAACACGTAACATCACATCTCTCTCTTCATCTCAAAGCTGTCTCCCAGAGAATGCTTCAACACTCTAGAGTACGTGTGAAACTCATTCCACGGAGGGCCGAGTGCCTGCGGGTTTTCGCTCCACCCTTGATTGATGAATGAAGGTCAATGATTAGTTAGAAACTCCCCTCACCTCGTTGTCTAGTTCCTAATTGGACACAAATTGAAAGGAGGAACCAAAGACAAGCAGACACTTGGAATGAGCAGACAAGCAGACACTTGGAATGCCCTACATGGAATGAGTTCGACACCCCTTCTCCAGAGTTTAAGCCAGGAGGGGGGAATTGTTGTAAGATGGTCATACCAAGGATCATTTAGCAATTCGATTTTTAATTGTATGATCCCTTTAGGTATTCAAATAAAATATCAAAAAGATATTTGATGAAACATTGCCTTGAGATGAAGAAAATGATTCTGACGTTACCTGTTTAGTGAGTTTCATGCAGGTGTCAAATCTAGATCTTCAATGAATAAAGCTTCTAAGTTTCGATTGGTTAATAGCAGTATGGCCATACTGCTATTAACCAATCGAAACTTAGAAGCTTTATTCATTGAAGATCTAGATTTGACACCTGCATGAAACTCACTAAACAGGTAACGTCCCGAATCATTTGGAATGCTTCAATTGGAATCCTCTATTGTCCTTTCTGTTAGAACTATACTGAACAAGAATGTAAACGCAACATGCAACAATTTCAAAGATTTTACTGAATTGCAGTTCATTTAAGTAAATCAGTCAATTGAAATGAATGAATTAGGCCCTAATCTATGGATTTCACAAGACTGGGAATACAGATATGCATCTGTTGGTCACAGATACCTTTACAAAATTTAGTGGCGTGGATCAGAAAACCAGTCAGTATCTGGTGTGACCACCATTTGCCTCATGCAGCGTGACACATTTCCTTCACAGGGAGTTGATCAGGTTGTTGATTGTGGCCTGTGGAATGTTGTACGACTCCGTTCAATGGCTGTGCGAAGTTGCTAGATATTGACGGGAACTGGAACACGCTGTCGTACACGTCAATCCAGAGCATCCCAAACATGCTTAATGGGTGACATGTATGATGAGTATGCAGGCCATGGAAGACCTGTAACATTTTCAGCTTCCAAGAATTGTGTACAGATCCTTGCAACATGGGGCCGTGCATTATCATGCTGAAACATGAGGTGATGGAGGCAGATGAATGGTACAACAATGGGCCTCGGGATGTCGTCACTGTATCTCTGTGCCTTCAAACTGACATCAATAAAATGTAATTGTGTTTGTTGTCCGTAGCTTATGCCTGGCCATACCATAACCCCACCACCACCATGGGGCACTCTGTTTACAACGTTGACATCAGCAAACGGCTCACTCACACGACGCCATACATGTGGTCTGCGGTTGTGAGGCCGGTTGGACGTACTGCCAAATTATCTAAAATGACATTAGGGTAGAGAACTTAACATTCAATTCTCTGGCAAAAGCTCTGGTGGACATTCCTGCAGTCAGCATGCCAATTTCACGCTCCCTCAAAACGTGAGACATCTGTGGCATTGTGTTGTCTGACAAAACTGACTTCTTCCGTCGCGACGTCCCTCTAAGGCCCTTTCTGCTAGCTTGCTAGCCCCGGCCCGCTAGGTGCCTGAATCTCCCTAATGTCAATATGCCTTGTCCATTGGTGTTTTGGTTAGTAATTAAGTAATTATTGCATTATTTCACTGTAGAGCCTATAGCCCTGCTCAATATGCCTTAGTTAACCCTTTAGTTCCACCTCCCACACATGCGGTGACCTGACCTGGTTTAAATGATGTTTCTCGAGACAATATCTCTCTCATCGTCACTCAATACATAGGTAATTTTTTTAAATATATATAATTATTTATTTTTAAAAAACACAAGGGGTAACATTAAAGTATTAGAACATGAAGGACAAACAATACAGTATCAAGACACTATCAAACATGTATCATTCTTTCCGCAACAGAGCCATCCTTATGTGTGAGGGTGCGTGTGCATGATAGTGATATAAAATATATGTCATAGTTTCGTTTTCATGATCACAATCTTGTGAAGCCCGAACCCTCCAAGATCCCCCCACAGTTCCCCAATAGCAGTCCCTCAACCATTCGAGACCCCTCCCACAGTCCCCGCCAGAAGAATTTAAAAAATACAATTAATTCCATTACCCACCCCCAAGAACCCCCCAATGCATCAACAACCAAGAGAATGAACTAAAGAGAAAAAAGGAAAAGACAGAAGAAAACAGCAAACAATGCAGAAAAAAATTAAAACAAAGAACATCAAGGACAACTGAAATCATAACAGCAATGCCTACACTATATGTTTGTGTGCATGTCTGGCACTATGTGTGTTCTTGCATTGGTTTATTTGAATGAGAGTGTGTGTATATGCATGTGTACAAACACCTCAGGCAAACCGGCATTAGTTGTAAAAACACTGCCACGTAGTGTCATTCAAATGTACTTTTATTATTATGTTTTATTTAGACTTTTTTCCCCCTTTATCTTTTGACCATCATTCTCTCTCTCACACAGCAACTCCACTCCCACTTGTCTCCAATTCCACATACCAAGCCTCAGCTTCCCTCAGCCCATCCCATCTATCTCTGTGTAACGGCTTTCTTCCATAGGTGAAGGAGAGGACCAAAGTGCAGCGCGGCTAGTGTTCAACATGTTTAATAAAAGAACAAGTGAAACACTACAAACAACATACAAAATAACAAAATGTGCAAAAACCGAGACAGACCTATCTGGTGCAGACAACCACAGAGACAGGAAACAAACACCCACAAAATCCCAACACAAAACAAGCCTCCTATATATGATTCTCAATCAGGGACAACGATTACCATCTGCCTCTGATTGAGAACCATATTAGGCTGGACATAGAAACAGACAAACTAGACACACAACATAGAATTCCCACCCAGCTCACGTCCTGACCAACACTAAACAAGCAAAACACATAATAACTCTGGTCAGGACGTTACACTCTGCTGGCCACCCACTTCGTGTTTCTACGCAACACATATCTTTCAACTATGCTATGATGTTTAACGTACAATTTCAATCTATACAATCGAATAGAATATACAGATTGTGTGTTGAAGATAAATACTTTTACTAAGAGTATTAGTATATTAGTAATTGACTGACCCGGTCTCTCCAGATCTCCTAACAGTACTATTTCTAGGGTCAATTTTAGATCAATGCTATGCATTTTCAGCCATTCCTGAACCTGAGATCACAAACAGGCTACCTGAGAGCAATACCAAAATAAATGGTCTATTGATTCTGTATCCTCACAACAAAATCTGCAGAGCTTCGATCATTTTATGCCCCAAATATTCAACATTTTGTTGGTGGCAAGAAATCTATATAATAATTTTAGCTGAAAAGCACGAAGTCTTGACGCTTGCGTTGTTTTATATATCAACTCATACACCCTGTACCATAGAATCGGTACATCAAAAATCTCTTCCCAACTATTTTGCAATCTGTATGGCACAGTTGCCAACATCCTGGTCCTCAAATGAAACTGGCATACTTTCCTATTCATGCTATTTTTATTCCTCAGCCAGTTTTGATCCTTTATATTGGGCAGAAAGACCAGTTCCCTACCTCCTCCCGCTGCCACCTGCCTCCTCCTTTTTTTGGGGTAATTGCTGTAATCAATTGGTTGTACTCTTGGATTGAGCAGACCTTCCCGTACAATTCTGTTAACTCCATGAAGGACATAACTCTACCATTACAATTTACAATATCATTTAAGAACAAAATACCCTTTTCAAACATCTTTTCCATAAATACAGGTATTTTATCAACCAGCACATTTGAGTTCAGCCATAATATTTGTTGTAATTGTCACGCCCTGACCATAGAGAGCTTTTTATTCTGAATGTTGGTTAGGTCGCGGTGTGACTAGGGTGGGTTATCTAGGTGATTAATTATCTTTGTTGGCCTGGTATGGTTCCCAATCAGAGGCAGCTGTTTATCGGTGTCTCTGATTGGGGATCATATTTAGTCAGCCATTTCCCCATTGTGCTTTGTGGGATCTTGTCTAGGTATAGTTGCCTGCGAGCACTACATTTAGCTTTACGTTTCATTTTGCGCTTTATTGTTTTTTCTTTGAGTTTTGCTTCCAAATAAAGTGGATGGAAACATACAACGCTGCATCTTGGTCCACTCATTATAACGAACGTGACAGTAATATTTGTTCTATCTTTTCAGGGGGATGAAATTGAAATTGTAGCCAGCTCTGCAATGCTTGTTTGAAAAAGASAGATACTTTGAAAAAAGTATCATTTTCAATTAATCGAAAATGAGACATGGCAATCTGCACAAAGGCAAAAAGGAAATTTTTAAACAATGGATGAGCTTTTCTTAMTAATCTACTTGAGAACCATTTAGAGTTCAAATAAAACTTTTGAATGAGTGAAGCTTTTAGAGAGAGGTTTAGTGCTTTTATATTTAATAATCTCAACCCACCCAATTCATATTCATTATATAGATAGGCTCGTTTTATTTTGTCTGGTTTAGCGTTCCAGATAAAGCAAAATATTTTTTGCTCATATGATTTGAAAAACGAATCATCAGGAGTAGGCAGCGCCATAAGTAAGTGAGTAAACTGAGATATGACTAAGTAGTCAATCAGGGCAATTTTTCCATAAATAGACAGGTATTTACCTCTCCATGGTTGCAGGATCTTGTCTATTTTTACAAGTTTTCTATTGAAATTCATTGTGAAGAGCTTATTTATATCTTTTGTGATATGAATACCGAGTATGTCTACTTCACCATCAGCCCATTTTATAGGTAAGCTGCAAGGTAATGTAAAAGTATTATTTTTTAAGGATCCAATACGTAATATTGTACACCTATCATAATTACGTTTTAATCCAGAGAGTACAGAAAAGTTATCTAGATCTTTAATGAGACATTGCAGGGATCTAGCTTGAGGACTTAACATAAAACTTGAGTCATCGGCATACATGGACACCTTTGTTTTTAAGCCTTGGATTTTTAATCCTCTAATGTTGTTATTGGATCTGATTTTAATAGCTAGCATTTCGATGGCCATAACGAATAGATATGGTGACAGCGAACACCCTTGTTTAACTCCTCTTGACAATTCAAAACTCTCTGAGAAGTAGCTGTTATTTACTATTTTACACCTGGGGTTACTATACATTATTTTTACCCATTTTATAAGAGAATTACCAAAATTGAAGAAATCCAGGCATTTATAAATAAAATCCAGTCTTACTTTATCAAATGCCTTTTCAAAATCTGCTATAAATACCATTCCTGGCTTCTTATATGTTTCATGATGTTCTATTATTTCTAGTAGTTGTCGTATATTATCTCCAATGTATCGTCCATGTAAAAAACCTGTCTGATCAGAATGAACAATACCTGGTAAAAGCCTTTTAATTCTGAGTGCTATGCATTTTGCAAGTATTTTTGCATCACAACATTGAAGTGTAAGGGGCCTCCAGTTTTTTTTAGATAGATCGGGTCTTTATATTTGCTATCTGGGTCTTGTTTAAATAATAGAGAAATCAGARCTTCCTGCTGAGTACCTGACATACTATCATTTCTATAAGAGTAGTTAAAACAATATAACAATGGAGCTATTAGTATATCAAAAAATACTTGATATACCTCTACCGGTATGCCATCAAGCCCTGGGGTTTTTCCAGACTGAAAGGATTTAATAGCCTCAAAAATGTCTTCCTCTGTAATTTGTCCTTCGCACTGATCTTTCTGTACATTTGTTAATTTTCCATTTTTTATATTATTTGGAAAGAATTCCTTATCGTAATCTTCATTCAGTGGGAGAGGATGAGACGGAAAAGAGAACATCTGCCTAAAATAATTAGCTTCCTCTTTGAAAATATTATTCGGAGAATCATAGATGACTCTGTCTTCAGTAACGAGTTTCTGCAAATTCTTTTTGTTAGAGTTCCTGTACTGGAGATTCAGGAAGAATTTTGTGCATTTTTCTCCATATTCCATCCAGTTTGCTTTATTTTTGTAGATAGATTACATTGGATCGTTCTTGAATAAGTTCCTCAAGTTCTTATTGTTTTTCCTCTAACTTATTTTGTATCTCTGTAGTATCGTTTTATTGCTTTCTACCTGTACTATTAGTTAATGTATTTCCCTTGTTAGTCTTGTTTCTTTAGCCAGAAACTGCTTTTTTATTATTGATGAATATTGAATTGAATGACCCCTGAAGGTACATTTAAATGTATCCCAAACAATAAGGGGATTTGCTGAACCTATATTATACTGGAAAAATTCAGTTATAAATTATTTTGTCTTAGTTAAAAATAAGTTGTCCTCCAGTAAACTTTGATTACATTTCCAATATCCCCGTCCATGTGGAAAATCTATAGAAGCTTTGTGAATGCCAATTAGATGATGATCCGATCGCATTCTGTCTCCTATTAAAACTTTTTTAACCTTTGATACAAGAGAGAAAGAGACAAGAAAGTAGTCAAGACGACTAGCTTGATTAAGTTTCCTCCATGTATATCTCACTAGGTCGGGGTTTTTAGTCTCCAAATATCCACTATTTGTAATGTGTCCATAATATTTGTGATTTCCTTAAGGGCATGGTGATGATAGTTTGTAGAGTGATTACCTTTACATTCCATTGAGGTACTTAACACTGTGTTATAGTCTCCTACCATAATGATTAGATCATTTGTTGCCTGTAAGTTCAATAAATTGGTATAAATGTTTTCGAAGAAGTATGTATCATCCTGATTTGGACCATATAGATTAATGAGCCAAATCTCTTTTTCGTCCACTTTCATATTCAAAAGGATCCATCTTCCTTGCGAATCATTCCTGATTATTTGCACCTTCAGATCGAAATTTTTGTTAATTAATATAATCACACCCTTTGAGTTCCTTTGTCCATGACAGAAAATCATTTCACCACCCCATTCCTTTTTCCACACAACTTAATCTAAGGATGTAGAGTGAGTTTCCTGTAAACAGTATATGTTATATTCCTTTTCTTTTAGCCATGTAAAGACTGATCTTCTTTTTTTATAATCTGCCAAACCGTTACAATTATAACTAGCTATACTTATTTCATCCCTTACCATAACTAGATACTATTCTCAGGCTAAATTGACCATAATTAGTGCTTGTAAGTTTACTGCCATCAGAGGTATTATGACGGTCAAAACTAGAGCTTTCAAATGTCTGATATTTAGAATTTAGGAAATAGGTTCTAGCAATATGTTTTTATTCCCTTGCCTGTTTGCCTGTGAGCCAATACCACAGATGTAAGAAAATTGAGACAAATTATGTGTGTAACAAATCTGAGTAGGTTGACGAGTATGATATTGGATATGATATAATGAGAGTGTGTATGATGTCTGTATAAGAGTAAGACTATAATGTGTGATGTCCAAATAAATAATAACTCTGCCAATTTGCATGTTTGAGTGTCTACGTGCGTAACATGTAGTGCGTATAGCCTTAATATTCATAATTGTAATCCATATCGTATCACCATCATAGTTGCACCTTAATTACCTTTAACATAATTGAAAAACACATCCCAGCATTTCCATAGCAATTGACGTTTCACATGATCATGAAAGAGACCTTGCATTACTCTAGAGATGGCTTCACTATAGTACAAATGTATTCCGTACAATGTTATTATTCCCCAATGCCCCTATTCTGATATCTTCCCCTTGGTTGTTGTAAACATATATAAACTTGTAGACAAATACATAAAAAAAGATAGACAAACAATAAACACATTAAATTATTAAACAGTTCTCGACAATAGAGAGAGAGGGAGAGAAGAGAAGAGAAAAGAGAGAAAGAGAGAGTGAGAGAGGAGAGCGAGATCAGGTGTGTGAGTGTATGTATAAGTCCATATGTGTAAGCAAGCATGTAGTTGAGTACGTGTGTGTTCATATCCACTTCATAATGTTCAGATATTTTAAACAGTTCCCATACCTTCTTTTTTTTCGTAACCTGAAGTCCCTGTAGAATTTAGTACAGCCACGGTGTTATGGAGCTGTCTCGGAATAGCTGTCCATCTATAAAGAGTTTGTCCATAATGATAAAGGCACGCCTACAATCCATCCTTTGTTGTCTTTGTACCGGATACAGTCTCTTACGACGTTCGTTTATCTCCTTTGGAAATTGGTCATTGAGACCGAATTTGGTCCCTTTTAGCTCCCTTCCTCTGCTTTTGATCAGCTCCTTTTGTTGGTAGTGTTCAAATTTTGCGATGATCGGTCGGGGACCCTTGGTCTTGTCGCTCCGAGCTCCAAGTCTGTGTACTCGGTGGAAAGCCACCTTGTTTACAGTCTCTATAGGAAGTTTCAATGCGGATTGCATGAATTCTCTGATCGCGCCCTCTGGATTATTGGATGCATCCTCAGGAATACCAGAAATTTTTTTTTTTACGCATGCTACGACTTTGTATGTCTAGTAGCGTCTCCTTCATCACCCTGTTTTCCCTGAGTAGACAATCCATGTTGGAATCGTGTATTTTTACCTTGGCTGTGAGTGTCTTGTTTTCTCTTTGGAGTTTGAGAATTTCACTCTGGCTGAACTCCAAACTCCCCCTCAGCCCTGCTGCCTCCTCACACAACCTTTCCATTGTTGCATGGATTCCAGCCAGAGCAATAGCCTCTGCCTCAATGGTAAGTAAATCGTCCGTGTCTGTAGATGAATCTGTTTTTCTTTTTTTTGTCAGGTTAAAGTTATTTTATGAGGTGGTTGGATCTTTCCACGAAGGAGTATGTTGTTCCTCCATAGCGTAAAGCTGTTGGTACACGTCGATTTCCCTCAGGATCTGCTTGGTATCCAGATTGGCTCTATACTGAAATCAGTTGTTTTACGAAAAGATAACAATGAGTCTTTCCCACGATGACGACAGGTGTCTGTAGTACAGCCAGCTAGCATTCGCGGAATCCACGCAAAAAAAAAGGAACACAAACTTGGAGTCCCAGCCTTAAAGGCTAACAGCGTTGTGGAATCCTTAGTAACAAAACTTTTGTTCGGATTAAAATCGATTTAATGAACACTTTTTAATGTAAACAACTAACCGAGTGTAGACAGTACAGTGTCCTGTTGCATGCTCTGATGACGTCTCTCTCTCCTCAATGCATAAGTTTACCTCAACTGTATTCACATCCTACAATACCCTTGTCTGTACATTATGCCTTGAAGCTATTCTACCGTGCCCAGAAACCGGCTCCTTTAACTCTCTGTTCCGAACGTACTAGACGACCAGTCTAGCATTTAGCCGTACCGTTATCCTACTCCTCTGTTCCTCTGGTGATGTAGAGGTTAATCCAGGCCCTGCAGTGCCTAGCTCCACTCCCACTCCCCAGGCGTTCTTGTTTGTTGACTTCTGTAACCGTAAAAGCCTTGGTCTCATGCATGTTAACATAAGAAGCCTCCTCCCTAAGTTTGTTTTATTCAATGCCTTAGCACACTCTGCCAACCCGAATGTCCTAGCCGTGTCTGAATCCTGGCTTAGGAAGACCACCAAAAACCCTGAAATTTCCATCCCTAACTATAACATTTTCCAACAAGATAGAACTGCCAAAGGTGGCGGAGTTGCAATCTACTGCAGAGATAGCCTGCAGGGTTCTATCTTACTATCCAGGTCTGTGCACAAACAATTTGAGCTTCTGCTTTTAAAAATACACCTTTCCAGAAACAAGTCTCTCACCGTTGCTGCTTGCTATAGACCACCTTCTGCCCCCAGCTGTGCCCTGGACACCATATGTGAATTGATTGTCCCCCATCTATCTTCAGAGCTTGTGCTGTTAGGTGACCTAAACTCTGACATGCTTAACACCTCGGCCATCCTACAGTCTAAGCTTGATGCCCACAATCTCACACAAATTTTCAATGAACTTACTAGGTACAACCTCAAATCCGTAAACACGTGAACCCTCATAGATATCATCCTAACCAACCTGCCCTCCAAATACACCTCTGCTGTCTTCAACCAGGATCTCAGCAATCACTGTCTCATTGCCTCTGTCCGTAATGGGTCCGTAATGGGTTTGACCACCCCTCATCAATGTCAAACTCTCCCTAAAACACTTCTGCGAGCAGGCCTTTCTAATCGACCTGGCCCGGGTATCCTGGAAGGATAATGACTTTATTCCGTCAGTCGAGGATGCCTGGTTATTCTTTAAAAGTGCTTTCCTCACCATCTTAAATAAGCATGCCCCATTCAAAAAATGTTGAACTAGGAACAAAACTATATATATATATATATAGTTAATAAATATATAGCCCTTGGTTCACTCCAGACCTGACTGCCCTTGACCAGCACAAAAACATCCTGTGGCGCACTGCATTAGCATCGAATAGCCCCCACGATATGCACATTTTCAGGGAAGTTAGGAACCAATATACACAGGTAATTAGGAAAGCAAAGACAAGCTTGTTCAAACAGAAATTTGCATCCTGTAGCACAAACTCCAAAAAGTTCTGGGCCACTGTAAAGTCCATGGAGAATAAGAGCTCCTCCTCCCAGCTGACCACTGCACTGAGGCTAGGAAACACTGTCACCACCGATAAATCTGCCATAATTGAGAATTTCAATACCCCAATTTTTGTCTACCCCAACCCCGGTCAACAGCCCTGCGCCCCCCACAGCAACTTGCCCAAGCCTCCCCCATTTCTCCTTTACCCAAATCCAGATAGCTGATGTTCTGAAAGAACTGCAAAATCTGGACCCCTAAAAATCAGCCGGGCTAGACAATCTGGACCCTCTCTTTCTAAAAGTCTCTGACGAAATTGTTGCAACCCCAATTTTAGACTGTTCAATCTCTCTGTCTGCGATCCCCAAAGATTGGAAAGCTGCCGCGATCATCCCCTCTTCAAAGGGGGAGACACTCTAGACACTCTAGAACTGCTACAGACCTATATCTATCCTACCCTGCCTTTCTCTTCGAAAGCCAAGTTAACAAACAGATCACCGACCATTTCGAATCCCACCGTACCTTCTCCGCTATGCAATCTGGTTTCCGAGCTGGTCATGGGTGCACCTCAGCCACGCTCAAGGTCCTAAACGATATCATAACCGCCATCGATAAGAGACAATACTGTGCAGCTGTATTCATCGACCTGGCCAAGGCTTTTGACTTTTTCAATCACCACATTCCTATCGGCAGACTCAACAGCCTTGGTTTCTCTAATGACTGCCTCACCTGGTTCACCAACTACTTCTCTGATAGAGTTCAGTGTGTCAAATCGGAGGGCCTGTTGTCCGTCTCTATGGGGGTGCCACGGGGTTCAATCCTCGGGCCAACTCTTTTCTCTGTATATATCAATTATGTTGCTCTTGCTGCTGGTGACTCTCTGATCCACCTCTACGCAACTCTATTCTGTATACTTCTGGCCCTTCTTTGGACACTGTGTTAACTAACCTCCAGATGAGCTTCAATGCCATACAACCCGCCTTCTGTGGCCTCCAACTGCTCTTAAATGCAAGTAGATCTAAATGCATGCTTTTCAACCGATCGCTGCCCACACCTGCCCGCCCGTCCAGCATCACTACTCTGGACGGTTCTGACTTAGAATATGTGGACAACTACAAATACCTAGGTGTCTGGTTAGACTGTAAACTCTCATTCAAGACTCACATTAAGCATCTCCGATCCAAAATTAAACCTAGAATCGGCTTTCTATTTCACAACAAAGCATCCTACACTCACGCGCACGCTGCCAAACATACCCTCGTAAAACTGACTATCCTACCGATCCTTGACTTCGGCGATGTCCTTTACAAAATAGCCTCCAGCACTCTACTCAGAAAATTGGATGCAGTCTATCACAGTGCCATCCGTTTTGTCACCAAAGCCCCATATACTACCCACCACTGCGACATGTATGCTCCGTTGGCTGGCCCTCGCTTCAGATTCGTTGCCAAACCCACTGGCTCCAGGTCATCTATAAGGCTTTGCTAGGTAAAGCCCTGCCTTACTCAGCTCACTGGTCACCATAGCAGCACCCACCCGTAGCACGCGCTCCAGCAGGTATATTTCACTGGTCACCCCCAAGCCAATTCCTCCTTTGGCCGCCTTTCCTTTCAATTCTCTGCTGCCAATGACTGGAACGAACTGCAAAAATCACTGAAGCTGGAGACTCATATCTCCCTCACTAGCTTTAAGCACCAGCTGTCAGAGCAGCTCACAGATCACTGCACCTGTACATAGCTCATCTGTAAATAGCCCATCCAACTACCTCATCCCCATACTGTTATTTATTTAATTATTTTTGCTCCTTTGCACCCCAGTATCTTTACTTGCACACTCATCTTCCACACATCTATCACTCCAGTGTTTAATTGCTATATTTGAATTATTTCGCCACTATGACCTCATTATTGCCTTACCTCCCTTGTTCTACCTCATTTGCACACATTGTATAAGATTTTTTTCTATTGTATATTGACTGTATGTTTGTTTATTCCATGTGTAACTCTGTGTTGTTGTTTGTGTTGCACTGCTTTGCTTTATCTTGGCCAGGTCGCAGTTGTAAATGAGAACTTGTTCTCAACTAGCCTACCTGGTTAAATAAAGGTGAAATTAAAAAAAGATATATATATTTTTTAGAGTGGCCTTTAATTGTCTCCCAGCACAAGTGCATCTGTGTGATGATCATGCTGTTTAATCATCTTATTGATATGCCACACCTGCAAGTGGATGGATTATCTTCGCAAAGGAGAATGCTCACTTACAGGGATTAAACAAATTAGTGCACAACATTTGAGCAAAATACGCTTTGTGTGCGTATTGAAAATCTCTGGGATCTTTCATTTCAGGTCATGAAACATGGAACCAACACTTTACATGTTGCGTTGAATTTTTTGTTCAGTGTACTAATATGTGAAAAGACTGAAGAGGGACAAAGTAAGTTCACTATTGCGTTCACCTCTCCAGCCATAACAAAGCAGTCGTCCCCAAGGAGAGTGACTGAGGACCATTGGGACACAGCCCTGCACTTGATGCCATTCCAAGTCAATGAAGGCTTCAGCAGACCTTTGTAGTAGGTATGGAATGGATTGTTGTGCTTAGATGTTATTGAGCAGGCTGGTGTGGTTGTGTGTGCGTGCGTGTGTGTCTCTTGTGTGTGTGTATGCTTGCGTGAGAGTGTTTAAGTGACTAAATGAATGGCCGAGTGTCTGTTTTATAAGTTTGTCAGTATGCTTGTCTATTAATGTGATTTTGTGTGAGATAGTGTGTGCCTAATGGTCTCTTTGTATCTCTCCAGGACTTTGCGTACCATTGACTGGCAGCCTTCTCCTACCTCAGTGTATCAAAAGCCCTGGTGAAGGTCACCACTCATTTTAAAGAGGATACAGCCATCTTGAAAAACTACCAGATAGACATTGCTGCTGTGGTAAGTGCTACACAGATACCAGTGCTTAGAAAGAGCTGAATTAATATTCCTTTGAAGAAATTACAGACAAATTCAATTTACTGATACTTTGTTGAGAGCATTATTAACATTATAARGGCAATGACTTAGTTACATAGCTACAGTATCTGTGCATTGATGGGAAGGTAAGTAAGCATTTGACTGTTAGTCTACACCTGTTGTTTACAAAGCATGTGATGAATACAATTTGATTTGATTTGTGTGTTTCTGTATATTTTGTGCTGCTTACATTGTTAGCCCTGAAAATGTTATGTTATTACATACTACCGGGAAGAACTATTGCATATCAGAGTGGAGGTAACTCACCAGCACTTCCAGCATTACGACCAGGAATACAAATTACCGAAGCTGATCCTTTGTCGCACCAACCAGGGCATTTTAACTGATTCCAGAGGCCGACCCAAAACAACACCAGCAGAGAAGAGGAATTCGGCGCGGTCATCTAGTTAGAATAGGAGACGCGCACACCACCCACCGCTTCCGAGTATATTACTCGCTAATGTTCAGTCCCTGGATAACAAAGTTGACGAGATCAGGGCAAGGGTTTCTTTCCAGAGAGACCTCAGGGATTATAACATACTCTGTTTCACGGAAACATGGCTCTCTCGGTATATACTGTCGGAGTCCGTCCAGCCATCTGGATTCTCAGTTCATCTTGCCGAACGGAATCTCTCCGGGAAGAAGAAGTGCGGGGGTGTATAATTCAGGATTAATGACTCATTGTGTAATTGCAATAACATACAGGAACTCAAGTTCTTTTGTTCACTTGACATAGAATAACTCACAATCAAATGCCGACTGTATTATCTCCCAAGACAATTCTCTTTGGTTATTGTCACAGCCGTGTATATCCCCCCTCAAGCCGATACCCCGACGGCCCTTTAGGAACTTCACTGGACTTTATGCAAACTGGAAACCATATATCCTGAGGCTGCATTTATTGTAGATGGGGATTTTAACAAAGAAAATTTGAGGAAAAGGCTACCTAAATTCTATCAGCATATAGACTGTAGTACTCACGGTGAAAAAACACTCAACCATTGTTACTCCAACTTCCGGGATGCATACAAAGCCCTCCTTTGGCAAATCTGACCACGACTCCGTGTTGTTCCTCCCTTCCTATATGCAGAAACTCAAACAGTACGTTCCCGTGCTAAGAACTATTCAACGCTGGTCTGACCAATCGTAATCCACGCTTCAAGATTGTTTTGATGCGGACTGGGATATGTTCCAGGTAGCATCTGAGAACAATATTGACGTGTACACTGAGACAGTTACTGAGTTTATCAAGAAGTGTAGAGGAGATGTTGTACCCACTGTGACTATTAAAACCTACTCTAACCAGAAACCGTGGATAGATGGCAGCATTCGCACAAAACTGAAAGCACGAAGCACCCCATTTAACCATGGCAAGGTGACTGGGAATATGGCAGAATACAAACAGTTTTCTGTAGTCATTCCCTCTGCAATGCAGGCAAACAGGCAAAACGTCAGCAAAAAGAGAAAGTGGAGTTGCAATTCAACGGCTCAGAGACGAGATGTATGTGGCAGGGTATACAGACAGTCACGGACTACAAAAGGAAAACCAGTCACGTATCGGACACCAAAGTCTTGCTTCCGGACAAGCTAAACACGTTCTTTGCTCTCTTTGAGGCTAACACAGTGCCACCGACGCGGCCAGCTACCAAAGACTGTGGGTTCTCCTTTATTTAATTCACCTTTATTTAACCAGGTAAGCTAGTTGAGAACAAGTTCTCATTTACAACTGCGACCTGGCCAAGATAAAGCAAAGCAGTGCAACAGAAACAACAACACAGAGTTACATGGAATAAACAAGAGTACAGTCAACACAATAGAAAAAAGAAAGTCTATATACAGTGTCTGCAAATGGCATGAGGAGGTATGGCAATAAATAGGCCATAGTAGCAAAGTAATTACAATTTAGCAGATTAACACTGGAGTGATAGATGAGCAGATGATGAGCAGATGATGGTGTGTAAGTAGTGATACTGGTGTGCAAAAGAGCAGCAAAGTAAATAAAAACAATATGGGGATGAGGTAGGTAGATTGGGTGGGCTATTTACAGACGGACTATGTACAGCTGCAGCGATCGGTTAGCTGCTCAGATAGCTGATGTTTAAAGTTAGTGAGGGAAATGTAAGTCTCCAGCTTCAGCGATTTTTGCAATTCGTTCCGGGGCCCACAAGGGTCCTTTACTCCCTGTTCATCCATGACTGCGTGGCCATGCACGCCTCCAACTCAATCATCAAGTTTGCAGATGACAAAACAGTAATAGGCTTGATTACCAACAACAACGAGACAGCCTACTGGGAGGAGGTGAGGGCTCTGGGAGTGTGGTGTCAGGAAAACAACCTCTCACTCAACGTCAACAAAACAAAGGAGATGATCCTGGACTTCAGGAAACAGCAGAAGGAGCCCCCCCTATCCACATTGAAGGGACAGCAGTGGAGAAGGTGGAAAGTTTTAAGTTCCTCGGTGCACACATCACGGACAAAATGAAATGGTCCACCCACACAGACAGTGTGGTGAAGAAGGTGCAACAGCGCCTCTTCAACCTCAGGAGGCTGAAGAAATTCGGCTTGTCACCTAAAACCCTCACAAACTTTACAGATGCATAATTGAGAGCAATAACCACCCGAGCAACTGCCTTTTTACCCCACTATCATCCAGAAGGCGAGGTCAGTACAGATATCAAAGCTGGGACCGAGAGACTGAAAAACAGCTTCTATCTCAAGGCCATCAGATTGTTAAATAGCCATCACTAGCACAGAGAGGCTAATGCCTATATACACAGACTTGAAATCATTGACCACTTTAATAAATGGAACACTAGTCATTTTAATAATGTCACTTTATTAATGTTTACAGATCTTGCATCACTCATCTCATATGTATATACTGTGTAAGTTACAATCAACCTAGTTGTTCTCATACCCCAAAATACATAACCTGGTTCAAGTATTCATGACATTACCCTGAGGAAGGCACAGTAATGCCGAAACGTTGGTAAATACCCATTAAATTGCTGGGAGATTATACATGGAGTGTGCGACTTTCTTTATTTTGATAGTTTATAGTTTATTCGCTGTTAGTTAGCACCTCCACACAAACTATTATTCTGGGTGTGCGCCAGCTCATGTTTATCTAAGATTGTTCATAGTAGCCACCCTTTGCCTTGATGACAGCTTTGGTCTGATGAGTACAAATTTGAGATTTTTGGTTACAACCGCTGTGTCTTTGTGAGAAGCAGAGTAGGTGAACAGATGATCTCCACATGTGTGGTTCCCACAGTGAAGCATAGAGGAGGAGGTGTGATGTTGTGGTGGTGCTTTGCTGGTGACCCTGTCTGTGATTTATTTAGAATTCAAGGCACACTTAACCAGCATGGCTTCCACAGCATTCTGCAGCGATACGCCATCCCATCTGGTTTACACTTAGTCGGACTATCATTTGTTTTCAACAGGACAATGACCCATCACACCTCCAGGCTGTGTAAGGTCTATTTGACCAAGAAGGAGAGTGATTGAGTGCTGCATCAGATGACCTGGCCTCCACAATCCCCCAACCTTAACCCAATTCAGATGATTTGGGATGAGTTTGACTGCAGAGTGAAGGAAAAGCAGCCAACAAGAGCT
This sequence comes from Salvelinus sp. IW2-2015, assembly GCF_002910315.2. Lineage (NCBI taxonomy): Eukaryota > Metazoa > Chordata > Actinopteri > Salmoniformes > Salmonidae > Salvelinus > Salvelinus sp. IW2-2015. Next base: position 23,211,998 of record NC_036865.1, on the reverse strand, counting down.
CATCATACACTTTTTTTTGGTTACTACATGATTCCATATGTGTTATTTCATAGTTTCGATGTCTTCACTATTATTCTACAATGTTGGAAATAGTAAAAAAAAATAAGAAAAACCCTTGAGTGAGTAGGTGTGTCCAAACTTTTGACTGGTACTGTATGTATGTATGTATATATATATATATATATATATATATATATATATATATATATATATATATATATATATATATATATATATATACATATAATTATTATTTTATTATTACATTTTTTTTAGGCTGCGGCTTGGAGGCTTTTGAAGATGGCAGAGGATCACTAAAGTTTTTCCACAATGGTTTACTTCATGGTGTACTATCCCTATTGACTGTAGTGAGCTTCATACGCCCCAAGCTTGGTGGCTACACGGCTTCACCCAGGTGGGTGCTACATGTTTTTCGGAGGTGTTTACCAAAGAGTTTACGACTGTGGATGGCAGGAGGTGTCCTGGCTTCTGACTTGTTCCCCTCCTGGATCTGAACATAATTTCCCCCCTTCATCTCGGTCTCAGTCGGAAAAGACGTGGACAGCACGGGTGAGGAAGCTGCGCATTGAGAGTGGATTGGACACAGGATGCGACCTGTTGGACTTGCACCTGCCTCTGTGGATGACTGTGGAAGATATTCCACCCAAAACTGTCAATAGGCTAACTGAAATGTTTTGTTTTGTTGTTTTAAGAGTGTCTTTGAGAATCTTGCTGTAATGAAAAGCGCAATACAAATTCAATCAATTATTATTATTATTATGAATTATTGCACAATTAATTTTGTCACGGCTGTTGTATTTTTATGATATTGTATAAAATTGGTTTTAAATATGGTTAATGATCTTGATTGCGTGTTACTTATCAGTAAACTACTAAGTATCCAGGTTTGTTTAGGGCAAGTTGTGTGTTTCCTCAACAGAGGTAATGGGATGTTCTATCTGTTAGCTCAACGCTAACCCCAGACTCATCTCTAACCCTGAGTTTAACCCTATGTCCAGCATTCTCCACCAGATAGCTGGCATGCTTGGCTGTATGCAGGCACCAGGGCCAAGTAAAGGTGCAGGTAAATATGTAAACGTGATAAGTGGGTTATCTGCAGGCCCTCACCCCACACAAAAGACCCATGGGCGGAGTACAAATACTGGTATGTCTAGTGAACCATGGATCCATTACACAGTCTGAGGTATCTGCTCAGCTAGCACTACAGAAACAATAAGTAGCATATGACTTTAGTCCCCACTATTGACAATAGGTGTGACATATCTGTTTTTAGCCACATGTACTCCCTATAGAAAGCAACCTAGTCACTCTGATGCTACAGTAACTTTACAGGAGAATTAATAACGTCTAATAACTGTATCTGTACGGTACATTGCAGGACAAATGGACTCATTCTCTGTTGTTTAGTTTGACCAAAAACCCAGATGAAGGCCGAAAGCCGAAACTTTGGTTCTACTTTTATTAATGAAGATGCTTTTTTATTGAGTTCCATTCCAAGGGTTGCTGAATCTCTTCTCTCCTTTAGTTCCAAATGTTGCTTAGTAGGTACATATTTGTTCACAGGCCAGAGATTGTAATCTTGAAAATTGTTTTTCATGCACAAATGTCTGTTGACTTGTGTTTTGAAAGCAGATATTGTCTCCATCTCATGTGGGTGACAGTCATTACATGGAATGTGTGTGTGTGTCTGTCACAGGCGGTTGGTGGCACCATAGTTGGGGAGGGCGGGCTCATAGTAATGTCTGGAATGGAATGAATGGTATTGTGTGTGTGTGTGTGTGTGTGTGTGTGTGTGTGTGTGTGTGTGTGTGTGTGTGTGTGTGTGTGTGTGTGTGTGTGTGTGTGTGTGTGAAGGGGTATCAGGAAGGGGAAAGAGTTCTTATGTACCAGGAACCAAAGAAGCGGAGGACCCTTGACAATCACTCTTGGATTGCACCTTATACATTTCAAGTTTTAATGTCACGTGCACAAGTACAGTGAAATGCCTTTCTTGCAGTAATCAATGCAGTAATCAATAACAATGTAATACTAAAAATAACATAAGGTAGAACAGAAAATAAAAATAAAGGTAACAGACAAGATCCAATACATACCTTTCTTGGTCACATGACCCAATGCACTGTTTATAATAATAATAAAATAAATAACATCCACAGTTTCCATGGCTTTTAAACCAAATATATGTTGACAGTCTATAACAGGCTATAGGGGCACCCACTGTGTGGTCATTAATTAAGCCTGATAGGAGGCATCCACTGAAATGTAATATGATGATGCTGAATCTATGTTGGAAACTGATTGGATTTGCAAAGACATCAATGTAAGGGAATACATTTTTTCCCCCACCCAATTTTTAATCTAATCCAATGACATGGTGCCATTTTTTAAATGTTCACGTTGAAATCACGTTAGTTGAAAACTCAAACAAATGTAAATCAAACCTTGACTTTGAAATTACATCTGTGCCCAGTGGGATAGGATTCGTTGTTAGATTCGATGGAATACAATAAATCAAATGATACTTCATGAAAGGTGAAAAACAAGGAACTTAAGCTACGAGATGTCATAACATATACAGTATATGTGCAATATTATAGTCTCATGACTGACATAAAAATCCACATTTTATCCATAATAAAGGTTAACAATTTAAGAAGCCTGAATATCAGGTGCTACTAGCACCCCCAAGTGGTGGAGAGGTCACATAACACATTACACCTGTACTGCACCAACCAAAATATTCAGCTGAAAGTCTTTAAAGAACTACTTAGTTTGAATCCTACCATTAGTTCAAACACCAAGTTCAAGACCATATTAAGAGAACACTATTTKAATAAATGCCTGTCTGGCTTAAGACAGACAYCACMATTGGAAGGATKCCTTCTTTGGAGAGCTGTTCATGTGTGAATTAATGCTTCTTCAGACTACAAACTAGAGACTCCCTGCCAAGGGGTTGCCAAGTTGAGGTAAACAGMACACATAATTATTAATAACTCATAAGTTGACTAAAGGGACCATTAAAATATGATAACTATACACAATAAAGAGTCTGAAAATAGTCAAGGAGAAGATAACACGCATCTCCGAGTGGCGCAGTGGTCTAGGGCACTGCATCGCAGTGCTAGCTGCGCCACCAGAGTCTCTGGGTTCGCGCCCAGCTGGGGCTGGGTTCGCGTCCAGGCTCTGTCGCAGCCGGCCGCAACCGGGAGATCCGTGGGGCGACGCCAATTGGCATAGCGTCGTCCGGGTTAGGGAGGTTTGGCCGGTAGGGATATCCTTGTCCAGTATGTAAAAAATGTAATAAAATGTATGCACTCTACTGTAAGTCGCTCTGGATAAGAGCGTCTGCTAAATGACTAAAATGTAAAATGTAAATACATGGAAAGTCAGAGTACGGAAAAGTACAGCAGAAATGTATACTTTAAGTTTACAAAGTCATTCACTGTTAAAAGCTCTTGAGTTCTTTGAATTCATCTTGCTGCATTGTTACCACCAAGTTTCGTTTTATGTGCTTGTGGAAGGTGGTGACTATGTTAGTAGTTGCATGCTGGAATGTAGGCGGAAATGAACTGAAAGCTAAAACAGCAAGAGCCTCTGGAGCGAGCAGTGGACAGCTGCTGAGGAAATTATCACTATAACTGTCATCAAAGCATGACATGTCCTGACAGCTCCTTCAAAAGTAATAGAACACAACACAAGCCATTTTGGAGAGTTTACATTTTTATTAGACAGCTGTCATTTTCGACAACGTCACATGAACAAGTGATTTTGAAAGAACATTATTCTGACAGTACAAACAGACACACTCTATTGGTTGAGTTAAACTGTTTAGATATGAAGCTCTTTTCGATGCATTTCACAACCTTTGGTGAAATATAAAGTCATGATGTTACATGCACACGAGAAACACTTTTTTCACACCACTTCGATACAGCTACGACCGGAAATGAATTTTTCGTAGCAGGTTCGGAGAACTAACACAGCAGGTTAGTAGAATTAACGTACCAAGTAGGAGAATTAGGTTAAGGTCAGGAAAATGGGTAGGGTTAGCAAAAATTCTCTCCTAAKCGGCTACAAAAATCACTTCCGGTCGTAGCTGTACTGTAGTGGAGTGAAAAGAGTGTCTCATATGTCGTTTCCACTGGGGTGAGTCTCTTGATGATGAGRTCCATGGAGCTCCAGTCTAAGAAGTCTCATGATGCCTGAGAGCCACGCTTCCTTCCCAGTCACACTCACCACCCAACAACCTGAACCCAGCCAAACATCTCTCCAACCCCAKCGGTCCAGTTCATAGGGCCGGACTTCTGCTCTGTTCGCATTATCGTCGTGTTGCGGTCACCAGATGGTCCTCTTGATCCCGGCCCAGACTGAGCGTTTCATGCCCTGAGCGGCACGGACGTCGTCCCAGGTGAGCCGCATGTTAGGGATCTCTTCCTCGGGTTCGGGGTCAGGACGCACTCCGTGCACAGTGCTCTGTCAGATGAACTCTCATCAACTTGTTGCTCCTCTGGGTTGAGCACAGCTTGTTAGGGCAGCCATACACACACATTTTATTTTTTTACCTTTATTTAACTAGGCAWGTCAGTTAAGAACAAATTATTATTTTTAATGACAGCCTAGGAACAGTGGGTTAAACTGCCTTGTTCAGGGGCAGAATGACAGATTTGTACCTTGTCAGCTCGGGGATTCAAACTTGCAACCTCTCGGTTACTAGCCCAACGCTCTAACCACTAGGCTACCCTGCCGCCCCAAAATGCTCTACCACACCTCGGCGCTGTTTCTTCATGAGTAGGGTGGTCCTCTTGAAGGTGGAGTTGATATCATGGTAAACTGTTACAAAGAAAAAAAACATCCATGTCAACCCAGCTCAGTCATCAGCTCACCCCAGCCAGTATGACCCTTTCCCTCTGGCCAACAAAGTGCACTAAACAGGGAATAGGGGGACATTTTTTCATCTCTCCCGATGAGCCATGGGGGATGAGTCAGAACCTTGAGTGAGTGTGACTGAGTGGGTTAGTGACAGGAGTCAAAGAGCCAGCCTGTCCTGTGTTAGTCTGGGCCGGCATGGCACAAACACATCACCCACAGAACAGAACACTTACAGTAGCTGCAGGAGGTCCGGGCCTGTTAGGAACAGCCTCTTTCAGTGTGTGTATGTGTGACTAACACAGAGACCAACTTACAGCAAGAGAATTAAACAAAACCCTACAGAGAGAAAAACGTGCCTTTCATCTAGCAATTTGCAGCAACTGCCCCTCTGCAGAAAACCTTCAACAAGAATATTACTGTTCACACATTTTGTTATGTGATCAATATTCAACTTATTTTGTGCAGTGCTGTAAATATGCAGTTTGATTAGTCTGTTGAGGGAATAGATCATATATTATTTGAGCTCGCTCACTTAAAGTACAGGGGTTTGCATAGGGAAAAGCCTGGTTCACTGCTCAGACAGTCAGAATAAACATAGAAAGCCGGTTCAGTCATGACAGTCAGATAAACATAGGAAAAAGCCTGGTTCACTGCTCAGACAGTCAGAATAAACATAGGAGAAGCCTGGTTCACTGTCTCGACAGTCAGAATAAACATAGGAAAAAGCCTGGTTCACTGCTCAGACAGTCAGAATAAACATAGGAAAAAGCCTGGTTCACTGCTCAGACAGTCAGAATAAACATAGGAAAAGCCTGGTTCACTGCTCAGACAGTCAGAATAAACATAGGAGAAGCCTGGTTCACTGCTCAGACAGTCAGAATAAACATAGGAAAAACCTGGTTCACTGTTCAGACAGTCAGAATAACATAGGAAAAAGCCTGGTTCACTGTTCAGACAGTCAGAATAAACATAGGAAAAGCCTGGTTCACTGTTCAGACAGTCAGAATAAACATAGGAAAAGCTGGTTCAAGTCATACAGTCAGATAAACATAGGAAAAGCCTGGTTCACAGTTCAGACAGTCAGAATAAACATAGGAAAAGCCTGGTTCACTGTTCAGACAGTCAGAATAAACATAGGAAAGCCTGGTTCACTGCTCAGACAGTCAGAATAAACATAGGAAAAGCCTGGTTCACAGTTAGACCGTCAGAATAACATAGGAAAAAGCCTGGTTCACTGCTCAGACAGTCAGAATAAACATAGGAAAGCCTGGTTCACTGCTCAGACAGTCAGAATAAACATAGGAAAAGCCTGGTTCACTGCTCAGACAGTCAGAATAAACATAGGAAAGCCTGGTTCACAGTTCAACAGTCAGAATAAACATAGGAAAAGCCTGGTTCACTGCTCAGACAGTCAGAATAAACATAGGAAAAAGCCTGGTTCACTGTTCAGACAGTCAGAATAAACATAGGAAAAGCTGGTTCACTGCAGACAGTCAGAATAAACATAGGAAAGCCTGGTTCACTGCTCAGACAGTCAAATAAACATAGTAAAAAAGCCTGGTTCACTGTTCAGACAGTCAGAATAAACATAGGAGAAGCCTGGTTCACTGTTCAGACAGTCAGAATAAACATAGGAGAAGCCTGGTTCACTGCTCAGACAGTCAGAATAAACATAGGAAAAAGCCTGGTTCACTGTTCAGACAGTCAGAATAAACATAGGAAAAGCTGGTTCACTGCTCAGACAGTCAGAATATAACATAGGAAAAAGCCTGGTTCACTGTTCAGACAGTCAGAATAACATAGGAAAAGCCTGGTTCACTGCTCAGACGTCAGAATAAACATAGGAAAAGCCTGGTTCACTGTTCAGACAGTCAGAAAAACAAGGAAAAGCCTGGTTCACTGCTCAGAAAGTCAGAATAAACATAGGAAACTACTGGTTTCACTGCTCAGACAGTCAGAATAAACATAGGAAAAGCCTGTTCACTGCTTCAGACAGTCAGAAGTAACATAGGAAAAGCCTGGTTCACTGCTCAGACAGTCAGAATAAACATAGGAAAAGCCTGGTTCACTGCTCAGACAGTCAGAATAAAAACAATGTTAGGGAAAACACATCCATGTCCTACAGGCATATGTCCCAATGGGCCAAGAGGAGATGTAGGGGAAGGAGGATGAGGAGTAGAGAAAGACACATTCTGATCTCACACAAACTCACACAGGCAGAGACCCACACACACAGTGACTTACTAGTGTGGTCGTTGTATCTCTCAATGTAGTACAGATAGTGAACTGCTCGGTTCTTGGCCTGTTGTAGGAAGAAGACCATTGTCAGTGTTCAACATTTCAACACAGTCTCTTCCATAATTAAACACATATGTGCCGAGTGTATAAAACATTAGGAACACCTGCTCTTTCAATAATATAGACTGATCAGGTGAATCCAGGTGAAAGCTATGATCCCTTATTGATGTCACTTGTTATATTCACTTCAAATCAGTGTAGATGAAGGGGAGGAGACAGGTTGAAGAAGGATGCTGGGACAACAGACATGGATTGTGTATGAGTGCCATTCAGAGCGTGAATGGGCAAGACAAAATATAGAAGTGCCTTTGGATGGGGTATGGTAGTAGGTGACAGGCCCACCGGTTTGTGTCAACAACTGCATTGCTGGTGGGTTTTTTAAAGGACATCCAGCCAACTTGACACAACTGTGGGAAGCARTGGAGTCAACATGGGCCAGCATCCCTMTGGAACGCTTTCAACACCTTGTAGAGTCRATGRCCCYACGAATTGAYGCTGTTCTGAGGGCGAAAGGGTGTACAGCTCAGTATTAGGAAGGTGTTCCTAATGTTTGTTATACTCCGTGTGTGCTGATAGACATCTTTTGGCCGTCATGTTGAACACACTCTTCACCTTTCAATCAAACAACAAGAGCAACAGATTCCAACATCAACCAGGTCAATATAGTTTAACAGATTCCAACATCAACCAGGTCAATATAGTTTAACAGATTCCAACATCAACCCAGGGTCAATATGTAAGAACTTTAACAGATTCCACATCAAAACCAGGTCCATATAGCTTTTAACAGATTCCAATACAAACCAGGTCCAATATAGTTAACAAGGTTCAACATCAACCAGGTCAATATAGTAACAGATTCAACATCAACCAGGTCATATAGTTATAACAGATTCCCCAACATCAACCAGGTCGATATAGTTTAACAGATTCCAACATCAACCAGGTCAATATAGCTTAGCAGATTCCACAAGGGACAGCTTAGATTGAGCCCTAAAAAGGAAAGTCCGGCTAGAATCCCAAAACCGTCAACTTGGAGAAATGACTTCTAACAAGATCATTTAAAACGACCCATTACTGCCAACACTGCAGAGCAGAACAATGTGAAACAGCCCCTCTTTATGGGAGGCAGAAGGAGCCGTTAACTTAGACATGCTATTATAAAGCAGAGGATGAGCCCTGGTGGAGAACTGAAGGGAGGAGGCAGGCCCCTGGTTCACTGCATTTGGTGATAATCTTCCCTTCCCTCCCTCTTCTCGGTTATTGCTTTCCTCCTAAAAGTCCCATCAAATAAACTGACCAGAGACTATAATCAAACGAACAAATGATCAATGGTTATCAAACAGAATGCAGGTAGCACCTTATTAAACCTTGGGCTTTTTAAGAGTGATTGATCTTTCCTTCAAGGCCTCAGTCGCCACTGTTTACACTTTGTGTCTGATGTTTGGACTGAGTTAAAGTTCCTGCTGGTGTCTGGGGGGCGGTGTGTGTGTGTGTGTGTGTTTGCCCCTGGGGAGACAGCCCATCTCATCCCTCCTTGACACCCTCTCAAAATTTAAAAGCTTTACAGCAGTCTGGATAGAGAGACGAATGCTGCACTCCCGTCCATTCACTCTGTTCGCCTCACTCCAGACAGATTTACGAGCTGCAGTGTGACCTGGGAGGCAGCAGAGGGCAGTGTGAGCATATGACAGGACCAGGGGACAAGACGAGGGTTAGCCATACATACAGCACTGCTCTACACACATCCACACACCTGTAACACACACATACACACAAACTGACCTAGAACATACATTTACACACACACACACACTGCAATACACACACAGCAAACATACTGAGCCAATATCCTCTGATCTAGACCATCACTGCCACAGACCAGTGAGTTGGAGGATCAGAGAAGAGATGGGGAACAGACCCAGGCAACACAAAGTGACTGAAGTAGTTATGTGAGCATTACTCTTGAGCAGCAGTGTCAGAGGCAATTTCCATCTGTGCAGCTACACACATGACTGTGTGAGGAAGAGCAGAGCAGGATACTGAGAAACAAACATTATGCTCTCTGGTGTATAGAGATGAGCAGCGTTCAACATCTACTCTGTCCCTGTACTGCACTAATGTGAGTGGACACTGTTGTTCACCATGTCCATCAATATCAATCACTGTTCTTGAGGTAGACTCAGGTAGTAGGCCAGTATACGGTTGCCTCTAAAATACTTGTATTTAGTTGTGCATCTGACTAGGTATCTGAAATACTTGTATTTAGTTGTGCATCTGACTAGGTATCTGAAATACTTGTATTTAGTAGAACTCAATTGCTCTCCTGCGCCCAAAACATGCACACACCACACACACACACACCACACACACACACACACACAACACACACACACACACACACACACACACCACACACACACCACACACACACACCACACACACACACA
>NC_036865.1:23200743-23201716 GCF_002910315.2 Salvelinus sp. IW2-2015 | reverse complement strand
CACACACACACACACACACACACACACACACACACACACTATTTTATCCATCCATCTCTTTGGGTAGATGTTTCTGCCTTCTCAGCATCCTCAGTCTAAAATGGCTCCATTCCTGACTACAGCTGAGTGCAAACCTCTGAAGCTGTAGCCATACACAGCCTCTGAACTGTCTTCAGATACAGAGATGAGACGATGAGATAGATCATGATGGCAGTAATGTGCTGTAGGAGAGGCCCAACCCAGAACAGGGAGAGGGATGAAAGAGTGGAAAGATGGGTGGGAAAAAATTATCTTTATGAGACATGATGTGAGAGGACATGGAGAGAGGAGGACACAGAGAGAGAGGAGGACACGGAGAGAGAGGAGGACACGGAGAGAGAGGAGGACACGGAGAGAGAGCAGGACACGGAGAGAGAGGAGGATATGGAGAGGCCGATACATAAGTGAGAGGATGAGAGGGGGAGAAAGAGAGAGGGGGGAGATTGATAGGAGTAAAGAGAGAGCAGGAGACAGCAGAGAGTGAGGGAGGGAGAGAGAGAGGTTAGGAGAGAGAGAAATAGAGAGGGATAAAGAGGGAGGGAGAGAGAGTGGAATAGAGAGGGATAAAGAGAGGGAGGGAGAGAGGTTAGGAGAAAGAGAAATAGAGGGATAAAGAGAGGGAGGCAGAGAGCTGGACTCCCACATGAAGGCTGTTTTAGTAATGGTAGCATACAGAGCCAACTGTTCAGACTGATTGGCACAGCAAAGGGACATAATTATCAGCACCAACTACCCCCCAAAACTGACAGCCAGACCAAGACAGTACAGACAGTAGGACCAGGACAGTACAGACAGTAGGACCAGGACAGGACAGGCTGTAGGACCAGGACAGGACACAACAGACAGTAGGACCAAGACAGTACAGACAGTAGGCCCAGGACAGGACAGTAGGACAAGGACAGAACACAACAGACAGTAGGGCCAGGACAGGACA
>NC_036865.1:23177619-23196341 GCF_002910315.2 Salvelinus sp. IW2-2015 | reverse complement strand
GTGTGTGTGTGTGCGTGTGTGTGTGTGTGTGTGAGTGAAAGAGGAGAATACATTAAAAGTCTGCTGAAACCTAAACCCAACAGACAGTATTATGACTCCATTCAGAAGAAACCATAACAGCTGGGTATTAAACAATAGAAATATGACTCCAAGGACAATGTGTTGAGACCCCCAGAGAGAGAGAAAGAAAGAGAGAGGAGAGTCAGACTAAGAGAGCTCCAGTTGCATGCTAATGGATTTGGCAGCACCGTGAAGCCACTTCGTCTTTATATTCCTGTTACCATTTGCTGCATATTGCCAAGTCTCTCTCTCAGCTGCAGAGAAGAAACAGCCACATGCATGATATGTTTTTCTATTCACCCGAATACAATTATGAACAAGCATTGTGTCCTGAACCCTCATAAAGAGTTAACTCGAGTTAGTGGGTGCTTCTCCACGGACTTGTTTAATAAAAGTTAACTATTAAAAGATGAAAAAATCCTCCAGTCTGAATTTAAACAACTAAAACCAGGTAGAACGTGTGTAGAATGATAAATTATACATAACTAAAATCTACTGAACAAAAATATAAATGCAAAATGCAACAATTTCAAAGATTTTACCGAGTTCATAGAAGTAAATCAGTCAATTTAAATAAATAAATGAGGCCCTAACCCAGCGGTAGGCAACCCTGGTCCTGGAGAGCCTGGAGGCAACCCTGGTCCTGGAGAGCCTGGAGGCAACCCTGGTCCTGGAGAGCCTGGAGGCAACCCTGGTCCTGGAGAGCCTGGAGGCAACCCTGGTCCTGGAGAGCCTGGAGGCAACCCTGGTCCTGGAGAGCCACAGGCACTTCATGTTTTTGATTTAACCAGCCTGGAAGACCCGTGGGTTGAATTTAGGCAATCATTGAACTGATCAATTAGCTCAGTTGGTCAGGTGTGGTGCCTAGTTGGAACAGAATCCTGCAGTACCTGCGGCACTCGAGGAACAGTGTTGCCTACCCCTGCCCTAATCTATGGATTTCACATGACTGGGCTGCGGTGCAGCCATSGGTGGGCCTGCAAGGGCATAGACCCACCCACTGGGGAGCCAGGCTCAGACAATCAGTTTTACCCCACAAAAGGGCTTTATTACAGACAGAACCCCCCCCTCCCCCCAGAAGAACCGCAGGTGAAGAAGCTGGTTGTGGAGGTCCTGGGCTGGCGTGATTACACGTGGCCTGCAGTTGGACATACTGCCAAATTCTCTAAAACCATGTTGGAGGCAGCTTATGGTAGAGAAATTAACAAATTCTCGAGCAACAGCTCTGGTGGACATTCCTGCAATCAGCATGCCAATTGCACACTCCCTCAAAACTTGTGGCATTGTGTTGTGTGACAAAACTGCACATTTTAGAGTGGCCTTTTTTTGTCTTCATCACAAGTTGCACCTGTGTGACTAAAATGGCGCCGGAGCAGAAGGCAGATGTTTTATGTGCCCCCAACCGATTGTGTTTTTTTGTTTGTTTATCTGTGTTGTTTATCACTTATTTTTTACTATTTTTGTACATAATGTTTCCGCCCACCGTCTCTTATGACCGAAAATAACTTCTAGACATCAGGACTGCGATTACTCACCACGGACTAGCAGAATCCTTTTTCTTCTTACACGACTCTGACGAGCCCGAGGCGGAGGATATACGGCTCCCTCGGGTACAGCCCCCGACCCCAGTGATCTGCTTGAAGAGGAGGTGGAGAAAGAGAGGCCGGAGGGCGGGCTGCCATCTGTTAGCAAACATGCAATCTTTGGACAATAAAATGGACGAGTTATTGGGAAGAGTAAACTACCAACGGGACATTAAAAACTGTAACATCATATACATCACAGAGTCGTGGCTGAACGACGACAATATCAACATACAGCTGGCTGGTTATACGATGTACCGACAGGATAGAACAGCGGCGTCTGTTAAGACAAGGGGCGGCGGTCTATGTATTTTTGTAAACAACAGCTGGTGCTCGATATCTAAGGAAGTCTCGAGCCATTGCTCGCCTGAGGTAGAGTTTCTCATGATAAGCTGCAGAACACATTACCTACCGAGAGAGTTTTCATCTATATTCTGTGTAGCTGTTTTACATACCACCACAGTCAGAGGCTGGCACAAAGAGAGCATTGAATGAGCTGTATTCTGCCATAAGCAAACAAGAAAACGCTCACCCAGAGGCGGCGCTCCTAGTAGCCAGGGACTTTAATGCAGGGAAAATTAAATCAGTTTTACCAAATTTCTACCAGCATGTTAATTGTGAAACCAGAGGGAAAAGAACTCTGGACCATCTATACTCCACACACAGAGATGCATACAAAGCTCTCCCTCGCCCTCCATTTGGCAAATCTGACCATAATTCTATCCTCCTGATTCCTTCTTACAAGCAAAAACTAAAGCAGGAAGCACCAGTGACTAGATCAATAAAAAAGTGGTCAGATGAAGCAGATGCTAAGCTACAGGACTGTTGTGCTAGCACAGACTGGAATATGTTCCGGGATTCCTCCAATGGCATTGAGGAGTACACCACATCAGTCATTGGCTTCATCAATGAGTGCATCGATGACGTCGTCCCCACAATGACCGTACGCACACACCCCAACCAGAAACCATGGATTACAGGCAGCATCAGCACTGAGTTAAAGGCTAGAGCTGCCGCTTTTAAGGAGCAGGACTCTAACCCGGAAGCTTATAAGAAATCCCGCTATGCCCTCCGACGAACCATCAAAAAGTGTCAATACAGAACTAAGATCGAGTCGTACTACACCGGCTCTGACGCTCGTCGGATGTGGCAGGGCCTGCAAACTATTACAGACTACAAAGGGAAGCACAGCCGAAAGCTGCCCAGTGACACGAGCCTACCGGACGAGCTAAACTACTTCTATGCCAGCTTCGAGGCAAATAACACTGAAACATGCATGAGAGCACCAGCTGTACCGGAAGACTGTGTGATCACGCTCTCCGCAGCCAATGTGAGTATGACCTTTAGACAGGTAAACATTCACAAGGCAGCAGGGCCAGACGGATTACCAGGACGTGTACTGCGAGCATGCACTGACCAACTAGCAAGTGTCTTCACTGACATTTTCAACCTTTCCCTGTCTGAGTATGTATAGCAATATGTTTTAATTAATCAGACCACCATAGTGCCTGTGCCCAAGAACTCTAAGGTAACCTGCCTAAATGACTACCAACGTGTAGCTTTAAAAAGTTGGTCATGGCTCACAACACCATCATCCCAGAAACCCTAGACCCACTCCAATTTGCATACCGCCCCAACAGATCCACAGATAATGCAGTCTATATTCCCACTTGGACAAAAGGAACACCTATGTGAGAATGCTATTCATTGACTACAGCTCAGCTTTCAACACCATATTGCCCTCAAAGCTCATCAATAAGCTAAGGACCCTGGGACTAAACACCTCCCTCTACAACTGGATCCTGGACTTCCTGATGGGCCGCCCCCGGGTGGTAAGGGTAGGTAACAACACATCCGCTACGCTGATCCTCAACARAGGGGCACCTCAGGGGTGCGTGCTCGGTCCCCTCCTGTACTCCCTGTTCACTCATTACTGCACGGCCAGGCACGACTCCAACACCATCATTAAATTTGCCGATGACACAGTGGTAGGCCTGATCACAGACAACAACAAGACAGCCTATAGGCAGGAGGTCAGAGACCTGGCCGTGTGGTGCCAGGACAACAGCCTCTCCCTCAATGTGATCAACACAAAGGAGATGATTGTGGACTACATGAAAAAGACGCCCCCATTCTCATCGACGGGGCTMCAGTGGAGCAAGTTGAGAGCTTCAAGTTCCTTGGTGTCCACATCACCAACAAACTAACATGGTCCAAGCACACCATGACAGTCGTGAAGCGGGCACGACAAAACCTATTCCCCCTCAGGAGACTGAAAAGATTTGGCATGGGTCCTCAGATCCTCAAAAGGTTCTACAGCTGCACCATCCAGAGCATCCTGACTGGTTGCATCACTGCCTGGCATGGCAACTGCTTGGCCTTCGACCGCAAGGCACTACAGAGGGTAGTGCGAACGGCCCAGTACATCACTGGGGCCAAGCTTCCTGCCATCCAGGACCTTTATACCAGGCAGACGAAGGCAGAGGAAGGCCCTGAAAATTGTTAATGACTCCAGCCATCCTCTTCATAGACTGTTCTCTCTGCTACCACACGACAAGCGGTACCGGAGCGCCAAGTCTAGGTCCAAGAGGCTTCTAAACAGCTTCTATCCCCCCAAGCCATAAGACTCCTGAACATCTAGTCAAATGGCTTCCCAGACTATTCACATTGCCTGCCTCCCTCCCCTCACCACTGCCACTCTCTGTTGTCATATATGRATAGTCACTTTAATAACTCTACATATATGTACATACTACCTCAACTAATCGGTGCCCCCACACATTGACTCTGTACCGGCACCCCCCTGTATATTTTGTTATTTTTTACTGCCCCTATTTAATTAATTGTAACTTTTATCTCTTATTCTTATCCGTATTTTTTGAAACTGCACTGTCGGCTGGGGCTCGTAAGTAAGCATTTCACTGTAAKCTGATGTATTCGTCGCATGTGACTAATACAATTTGATTTGTAATGATCAAGCTGTTTAAATCACCTTCTTGGCAAAGGAGAAATGCTCACTAACAGGGATGTAAACACATTTGTGCACAACATGAGAAATAAGCTTTTTGTGCGTATGGACAATTTCTGGGATCTTTTATTTCAGCTCATGAAACATGGGACCAACACTTTACATGTTGCGTTTATATTTTTGTTGAGTATACAATATATATATATTTTTATAATTTAATCTCAGATTTTGTATTACTATTAGAGCTATTTGGTTGATTTTGTGGTCTCAAACCAGTGAGTTTACTAACATTCTTCATCAAATTTAATTATTGATGAAGAAAGTGGGAATGTTGTTCCGTTGTCAGATAATTGGAACATTTACTATCCATACAGCATTAAAAACAGCTTTCTTGATTGCATTTTGGAGAAAAACATTGTGATGTGAATATTAAGTCGTGACCCAACCTGGTCTAATTTGGGTCTAATGGAAAAACACAATTTTTCCACTGTTTTTCTCTCGGTCTCTAAGTGCTCCTCTCACCCTCTTTCAATACGAATCTATAGTTGTGCTTCTATGTTCAAGAGGAGTGTACGTTTCAGGCAACCACAGCTCACATGTTAGGGGACGAGAGCTTTAAATCAGCCTGCCAGGCATTAAGGGGGAAGTCAAGCACTCAGCATGTTAATATTCAAAGCAACATCACCACCAATATGTTCTTATAAAGAATAGACGTAGGGACATCTCTCTGCTCTGGCTTTCATCCGTGTGACTCATCTGTCATCTAAGCATCTGCCAGGTGGCCGGCGGCACCATTCAGCCGCTCACTGGCCAATCACAGCTCAAGGACCTGATTTGCAGATTGTATAGGGGAGGTGTGTGAAACCTGGTCAGGCAGGAGTGTCTTCAGAATTAGAACAGAACAAACACAGTGGCTCACGGGTCACTGAGAATAACATCTCATGTGGACTGTACCACAAAGCAGAGTGTAGGGGGTCTAGGAGTGCAAGGGAGAGGACGGCAGCCTTCTGACCCACGTTATCCATGTTAAACCGGACATCCGCAGACCTCTCTATACGCTGACATTTCCCCACAACCCTACTTTACCTTAGAATTCAGGTACAAGTGTTTTTTTTCCAATTATCAGAGGATATATTTTCATCCAACTTTTAATCTAGAACCTGTGTAATGCATAATACACCTTACATCCGGGATGAAAAATGAGCTGGCAACAAATTCACCTAGCCTTATGAATCACTGTGGAATTAGTGGTGTGTGTGTCTGTGCCATGTGTGTGCCGTGTCTGTGGCAAACGATAAGGGAGTCCATTACCGCAGGTATAAATTGATTTTATTACAGCGGCTTAATGCTTTGGGGTGGATTTCAGAAGCTCTGTGTATCACACCCCTGCAAGATAACCTCTATGGATGGTCCCTGTTAGTTTAGGCCCTCCACTACATCCATTTGTTTTCAATTAGTCTAAATGGAAAGCACCATCATTACCAGGAGAGATCTCCTCCAACTGGATGGGGAAGCTAAATGTATCCCTGAATCTCCGAAGCCCCTCTCTTCTCTCTCTCTCGGCCCCGTAATGAGGATTGATGAGGATGGCGAGGAGTTTGTTTTMGATACCGGTTGACTGGTGTATCTGTTTATCAAAACATTTTGTAATCGACTCTGTCTATATTCCAATATCCTCTCTGAGGTAGTGCCTCTGATAACAACATACTGTATTAGCAATATCCATATCGCRGCCATATTCATATCACTGTACTTCCCTTCATTTACCAAAATAGAAAAAGTCACATAATTTCCTCCGTTAGGGGGGTTGAGTTGCAGTGAGACCTCGGTGCTGACTACATGGCTGTCTGTGCCTACAGTCTCTCTCTGGCAGCCACAAGGCATAAAACTGTCCTTTGGAAGACAGAGATCATGCAGGTGCATGAGTAGGAATCATGTTGTTATCAATGCTTGGGGGGGGGGGTGAGAGATTACCTTTAGCCCCCTACCCCCACCAATCCTCAGTTAGTGCTGGAGTAGGAATCATGTTGTTATCAATGCTTGGGGGGGGTGAGAGATTACCTTTAGCCCCCTACCCCCACCAATCCTCAGTTAGTGCTGGAGTAGGAATGATACTAGGTAGCGATAGCTACATTAGTTGGCTGAACTTTTGTCAAAACTCTGGTAATTTTCATCCTATAGTTCAACATGTTTTTAGCACTTTTATTTCCATGACTGATCAAAACTAATTTGCTCATGCTCTCTCTCGTCTCTCCGCAGCAGACATCAAATCCCAGCATCGAATCGCAATACATATAGAATCGTGATAATCGCAATACATATCGTATCAGTACCTAAGTATCGTGATAATATCGTATCATGAGGCCCCTGACAATTCCCAGCCCTAATGTAGATGTATCTTGAGTATCTGGGTAGGAGTGAAGCAGGTGAGATGTATTGTGAGTGTCCGGGTAGGATTGAACCAGGTGAGATGTATCAGTGAGTGTAAACATACGAGTCGTTTGCCCTTTTTCATACAGTGTGTAATACACAGATTCAGCATGACTGTGCTAGGGCCTGTGTTTATGTGTGAGCGTTCCGGGGTCATATCCTTTCCAGGTTCCCTCAGTGAATTCAGCTGTGGTTCAGGCTCTTTGATCAGGGATGTTGATAGGCCCATTGGCAGCCGGCTCCTCAACCAAGTGATGTTCCTCACCAAGCAAGGAGTTACGGTAAGCAGCAGGGGAGACACAGACATCCTCCCAGCCAGCCTCCACGGATCAAACCCAGCTCTCCCAGGGACTGGGAACATCAACCATCAAAGGGATCCCAGCCGCTTTTCTTCAAAGCCACTAAATAGCACTACGCTACAGAGAGGTGTCTGCCCTGCTTTGTCAAACTACAGACATTGCTAGATGCCCTGATACACTGTTTTGTGAGTTAATATCATGGTACCAGATTCCAACATTTTAGGTTAGTATTTGAAGAGCACTCACCTCGATCACTCGGGAGTCAAAGTCTCAGTAAAAACATGAAATAACAAAGCAGTAAAAAAAACATAGAGATAAAAGGTGAATTCCAGTGGCATGAATATGCATGTTAACCCAGGTTACAGCTTCCAATAAACAAGAAATGTAATAAAAAAACGAATTTCAAATGACCTATAAGAGAGGAGCTATTAGGACTGATGATGTCAGAATGCTGTTCCTCGACTGCAGCTGAGCTATTAAAACCTTTCAGGGCTACCCATCCCGGATCCGGGAGCATCCTCATCAAAAAAGCTGACTAGCATAGCCTAGCCTAACGGGACAGGGATATCATATAATATAATTTCATGAAATCACAAGTCCAATACAGCAAATGAAAGATACATATCTTGTGAATCCAGCCATCATTTCCGATTTTTAAAATGTTTTACAGCGAAAACACAATATGTATTTATATTAGCTAACCACAATAGCCAAACACACAACGAGTTTTCACCATGTTCCACCGCAGAGGTAGCTTTCACAAAACCCAGAAATAGAGATAAAATTAATCACTAACCTTGAACAACTTCATCAGATGACAGTCTTATAACATCATGTTATACAATACATTTATGTTTTGTTCGAAAATGTGAATATTTGAGTATAAATCCGTAGTTTTACATTGCAGCCACCATCACAAATAGCACCAAAGCAGCCAGAATATTACAGAGAGCAATGTGAAATAAATAAATACTCATATAAAACATTTATGAAAAATACATGGTGTACACACAATGAAAGATAAACATCTTGTGAATCTAGCCAATATTTCGCTTTTTTTAGTGTTTTACAGAGAAAACACAATATATGTTCTATAAGCTCACCACATAGCCAAACACACAATGCCATTTATTCACCGCAAAAATAGCTTTCACAAAACCATCAATAGGATAAAATGAATCACTAACCTTTGGACAACTTCATCAGATGACAGTCTTAAACATCATGTTATACAATACATTTATGTTTTGTTCGGAAATGTGCATATTTAGAGCTGCAAATCGTGGTTATACATTGTGAATACGTAGCAACAATTCACCAAAATGTCCGGAGATATTTTGGACAGTCACCTAATCTAACCAAAGAACTCATCATAAACTTTACTAAAAATACATGTTGTACAGCAAATGAAAGATACACTGGTTCTTATGCAACCGCTGTGTTAGATTTTTAAAAATAACTTTACTACAACATTGAGCATGCATTATTGTAGACAGCGCTCACCTATTCTCCGCCGTGTTGGAGCCAACATATTACACAAAAATACAAAATAACATCATAAATATTCTCTGTCTTTTGTTGATCTTCCATCAGAATGTTGTGCAAGGAGTCCTAGGTCCAGAATAAATCATTGTTTGGTTTTAGAATGTCCATTTCTTCTGTCGAATTAGCAACTTTGGCTAGCATTGTGGCGCGAACATGCCCATCAACTCTTGGCGCCTGGAACAAAAAATTCCAAAATTCCCAATAAATGTRGAATAAACTGGTCAAACTCGGTTGAAAATCCTACTTTATGATGTTCTTCTCATATGTTTCCAATAAAATCAGAGCCGGAGCAATTCGTCGTGTATACCGAACGCTTTTCAGAAGACAATGTGAGGTTCCCCGGCGCGCAGTTGAAAACTGACAACAGAGCGGACCTGTCACTCCAAAAGCTCTTATTCGGCCTCACATCAAGCTAGACACCCCATGCAACCTTCTACTGCCTGTTGACATCTAGTGGAAGGCGTATGAAGTGCATACAGGTCCATAAATAAAAGTCCGTTGAATAGGCAGTCCCTGACACAGAGCCTCATTTTCATAATTTTCACTTCCTGTATGGAAGTTTGCTGCCAAATAAGTTCTGTTTTACTCACAGATATAATTCAAACAGTTTTAGAAACTTGAGAGTGTTTTCTARCCAATAGTAATAATAATATGCATATTGTATGATCTAGAACAGAGTACAAGGGCGGTTAATTTGGGCACGATTTTTTCCAAAGAAAACAGCGCCCCCCTATTATGAAGAAGTGTCCTCCAAGCTCGTCACTAAGATCAGGGCCTTGAGTCTGAACCCTGACCTGAGAAACTAGATCCTAGATTTCCTGACGGGCTGATCCCAGGTGGTGAGGGTAGGCAACACCTCTTCCATGCTGACCCTCAACACAGGGGCTCAGGGGTGCGTGCTCAGCCCCCTCCTGTAATCTCTGTTCACCCATGACTGTGTGGGCACGCACGACTCCGACTCAAATCATCAAGTTTGCAGACAACATTACAGTGGTAGGTCTGGGATTGGGCATATCGCGCTCCACTCCCTAGCATACTACTAGCATACTACTCGCCAATGTCCAGTCTCTTGACAATAAGGTTGATGAAATCCGAGCACGGGTAACATTCCAGAGAGACATCAGGGATTGTAACGTTCTCTGCTTCACGGAAACATGGCTAACTCAAGAGACGCTAACGGAGTCGGTGCAGCCAGCTGGTTTCTTCACGCATCGCGCCGACAGAAACATACATCTTTCTGGTAAGAAGAGGGGCGGGGGTGTATGCCTTATGATTAACGAGACGTGGTGTGATCATAACAACATACAGGAACTCAAGTCATTCTGTTCACCTGATCTAGAACTCCTCACAATCAAATGTCGACCGCATTATCTACCAAGGGAATTCTCTTCGATTATAATCACAGCCGTATATATTCCCCCCCAAGCAGACACATCGATGGCCCTGAACAAACTTTATCTGACTCTTTGTACACTGGAAACCACACACCCTGAGGCTGCATTCATTGTATCTGGGGATTTTAACAAGGCTAATCTAAAAACAAAACTCCCTAAATTCTATCAGCATATCGATTGTGCTACCAGGGCTGGTAAAACCTTGGATCATTGTTATACTAACTTCCGCGACGCATATAAGGCCCTCCCCCGCCCRCCTTTCGGAAAAGCTGACCACGACTCCATTTTGTTGCTTCCAGCCTACAACAAAACTAAAACAAACAAGCTCCGCGCTCAGGTCTGTTCAACGCTGGTCCGACCAATCTGATTCACCGCTTCAAGACTGCTTCGAACACGCGGATTGGATATGTTCCGCATTGCGTCACAAACAACATTGACGAATATGCTGATTCGGTGAGCGAGTTCATTAGAAAGTGCATTGACGATGTCGTACCCACAGCAACGATAAAAACATTCCCAAACCAGAAACCGTGGATTGACGCAGCATTCGCGTGAAACTGAAGCGCGAACCACTGTTTTAACCAGGCAAGTGACCGGAAACATGACCGAATACAAACAGTGTAGCTATTCTCTCCGCAAGGCAATCAAACAAGCTAAGTCCCAGTACAGAGCAAAATAGAGTCGCAATTCAACAGCTCAGACACAAGAGGGTATGTGGCAGGGCTACTAGTCAATCACGGACTACAAAAGAAACACCAGCCGTCGCGGACCAGGATGTCTTGCTCCCAGACAGGCTAATAACTTTTTTGCTCGCTTGAGGACAATACATTGGCCACTGACACGGCCCGCTACCAAAAACCTGCGGGCTCTCCTTCACTGCAGCCGAGGTGAGTAAACAATTTAAACGTGTTAACCCTCGCAAGGCTGCAGGCCAGACGGCATTCCCAGCCGCGTCCTCAGAGCATGCGCAGACCAGCTGGGCGGTGTGTTTAGGACATATTCAATCAGTCCTTATCCCAGTCTGCATCCCACATGCTTCAAGAGGCCCCATTGTTCCTGTTCCAAGAAAGCTAAGGTAAATGAGCTAAAGCCTAACTACCGCCCCTAGCACTACACTGTCCGTCATCATGAAGTGCTTTGAGAGACTATCAAGACCATATCACCTCCACCCTACCGGACCCCTAGACCACTCCAATTTGCTTACGACCCAATAGGTCCACAGACGACGCAATCGCAACCAACTGCACACTGCCCTAAACCCTCTGGACAAGAGGATACCCATGTGAGAATGTGTTCATCGACTACAGCTCAGCATTTAACACCATAGTACCCTCCAAACTCGTCATCAAGCTCGAGCCCTGGTCTCGACCCGCCCTGTGCAACTGGTCGGATCCTGCGGCCGCCCCAGTGGGAGGGTAGGTAACAACATCTCCACCCGCTGATCCTCAACACTGGGGCCCACAAGGGTGCGTTCTGAGCCCTTCCTGTACTCCCTGTTCACCCACGACTGCGTGCCATGCACGCCTCCAACTCAATCATCAAGTTTGCGGATGACACTACAGTGGTAGCTGATTACCAACAACGACGAGACGGCCTCAGGGAGGAGTGAGGGCCCTCGGAGTGTGGTGTCAGGAAAATAACCTCACACTCAACGTCAACAAAACAAAGGAGATGATTGTGATGGACTTCAGGAAACAGCGAGGGAGACCCCCCTATCCACATCGACGGGTCAGTAGTGGAGAAGGTGGAAGTTTATAAGTTCTCGGTTGACACATCACGGACAAACTGAATTGTCCACCACACAGACAGCGTGTTGAAGAAGCGCAGCAGCGCCTCTTCAACCTCAGAGGCTGAAGAAATTCGCTTGTCACCAAAAGCACTCACAAACTTCTACAGATGCACAATCGAGAGCTCCTGTCGGGCTGTATCACCGCCTGGTACGGCAACTGCTCCGCCCACAACGTAGAACTCTCCCAGAGGTTAGTGAGTCTGCAGAGCATCCGGGCAAACTACCTGCCCTCCAGGACACCTAACACCACCCGATGTCACAGGAAGGCCATAAAGATCACAAGACAACAAACACCCAAAGCCACTGCCTGTTCACCCCGCTATCATCCAGAAGGCGAGGTCAGTACAGGTGCATCAAAGCAGGGACCGAGAGACTGAAAAACAGCTTCTATCTCAAGGCCATCAGACTGTAACAGCCACCACTAACATTTACGCGGCCTGCCAACATATGACTCAACTCCAGCCACTTTAATAAATGGAATTGATGGAAATTAGTAAAAAATGTACCACTTGCCACTTTAAACAATGCCACTTAATATAATGTTTACATACCCTACATTACTATCTCATATGTATATGTATATACCAGTGGTGGCCGTTCAGGGCCTGCAAGGCCTTTCTGCTGGCCTAACATCATCAGAATATATTTTTTTTTTAAATATATTTCCCACAAATAGTGTATTAAATTATTCCCCAGAGTAAGAGTTATACTCTTCATTCATAGCTTTCCTCTTGGTTGCACTGCTTCCAGCCCCAGTTGAGATCTTGGAGGCTGGCTTTATGTTAGATCTTTTATCCAATCATATTCAGCATCATGGTGTTGCCAGGGTCTAAAATCTGCCTCAGGCCTTCAGAATCACAGTGTGGGCGCTTGTAGCTTAAAGTGAATGGAAATCTTAAAATTTGTGTCAACCAATCAGCTTTAGAGTTGGCTATTGCACGCCTTCTGCTGGCTCCAGTGTTACACAGGAGCCAGCTAGCAGGCGTAGTTGTCGGTCCACGTGCTTTTGATTGGATTACCAATATTGAGAGGCAGGTCCTATGGCGAGGTCTATGCAGATCTAGGAAACTGAATTGATAAACGAATTAATTCGCGTTCTACTAAGCTGTTTTTCAACCCACAATGGCGGAAGGAGGAGAAGATATCGATTTGGTCGAGGATATAATGTATAACGCCATTCCAAGCGAACTTTTCAAGAAAAGTTAGACATTGTAAAGGAGGTCGCCCCACGCCACAAAGCCTGTCACAGGCGGGAAAGGGGTTCGTTCGCTCGCCACTTTCAAAGTTTCAACTAGAGCGCTGTCAATGGCTCCACAGGCTCCGAGAAGCACTGCAAACTGTACTGCTGGAATGCCTATTATTTGCAAGTGATCGATTGGTGTTTGGAGCCACACTGGCTTTGCAAACTTGAGTTGTCTGTTAAACACTGTTTACCAAAATGTCAATTTGTCAATTTCAAGTGACGCAACGCCTGGTATTACTGCGTTTCTGTCTAAATGATAGTGTCTAGAGCCATGGGATAATGATGGTAATAAGAGGTGGATTAATTCGGGTGGGACTGTGTAGTACCTCACTGAAGGCCTAGCCCAGGCCCACGGCACGCCACTGGTATATACTGTACTCTATATCATCTACTGCATCTTGCCATCTTAGTGAATAAATGTATCACTAGCACTTTAAACTATGCCACTTTATGTTTAGACATACCCTAATTACTCATCTCATATGTATATACTGTACTCTATACCATCTACTGCATCTTGCCTATGCCTTCTGTACCATCACTCATTCATATATCTTATGTACATATTCTTTATCCCTTTACACTTTGGTGTGTATAAGGTAGTAGTTGTGGAATTGTTAGGTTAGATTTGTTTGGTTATTACTGCATTGTCGAACTAGAAGCACAAGCATTTCACTACACTCACATTAACATCTGCTAACCGTGTATGTGACAAATAAAATTTGATTTGTTTGATTTGAATGTTGAACAGCTTCTATTACATCAGACTGTTGAACAGCTTCTATTACCATCAGACTGTTGAACAGTTCTATTAATCAAAATAATGATGATTATCAAAATCAAATCAATTTGATTTGTCATGTGCCGAATAAAACAGGTGGTTAGACCTTACAGTGAAATGCTACTTACAAGCCCTTAACCAACAGTGCATTTCAGAAATAGAGAAATATTGACTAAACAAATAAAGTAAAAATTAAAGGAAGTAACACAGTAGATTTACACAACAATAACGAGGCTATATACAGGGGGTACCGTTACTGAGTAAATGTGTGGGGGTACAGTTTAGTTGAGCGTAATTTGTACATGTAGTAGGGGTAAAGTGACTATGCATAGATAATAAACATGAGTAGCAGCAGTGTAAACAAAAGGGGGGGGTCAATGTAAATAGTCCGCTGGCCATTTGATTAATTGTCAGCAGTTCCTGTAGCTTGGGGGTAGAAGCTGTACAGGAGCCTTGGACTAGACTTGGCACTCCGGTATAATTTTTTCCCCTCTGTTGCATATGTGACATGCTGGTAGAAATGAGTAAAATGGATTTAAGTTTGCTGCATTAAAGTCCCTGGTCACTAGGAGCGCGCTTCGGTGAGCCTTTTCTTCTTTGCTTACAGCTCGTTGAGTGTGGTCGTAGTGCCGGCATCGTTTTGTGGTGGTATATAGGCGGCTACGAATAATATAGATGAGAGCTCTCTTGGTAGATAGTGTCGTCTACAGACTTATCATGAGGTATTCTACCTCAGGTGAGCAATACCTTGAGACTTCTTTAACATAAGACATCGCGCACCAGCAGTTATTGACAAATAGACACACTCCCACCCCTAGTCTTACAGACGTAGCTACTTTGTCCTAGCGATACACAGAAAAAACAGCCAGCTCTATATTATTCACGTCGTCATTCAGCCACGACTATTACAGTTTTTTATGTTCCGTTGGTAGGATAGTCTCGACCGTAGCTCATCGAGTTTGTTTTCCAGTGATTTCACGTTGGTCAATAGAACCCCGACAGGTAGCCTAGTGGGTAGAGCGTTGGGCCAGTAACCAAAAGGTTGCTAGATTGAATCCCCAAGCTGACAAGGTACAAATCTGTCGTTCTGCCCCTGAGCAAGGCAGTTAACCCACTGTTCGCGGGGCGCCGAAGACATGGATGTTGATTATGGCAGGCCCCGCACCTCTCTGATTCTGAGGGGTTGGGTTAAATGCGGAAGACACATTTCAGTTGAAGGCATTCAGTTGTACAAGTGACTAGGTATCCCCCTTTCTCTTACAACCGATGGTAATGGCAATTTACTCACTCGCCCACGAATCCTAACAAGGCATCCCGACCTTCTCCCCCGGTATCTCTGCTTTTTCTTCACGCGTATGGCAGGGATTTGGACCTGTTCTCCGGAAAGCAGTATATCTTTCGCATCGGACTCATTAAAGAAAACATTTTTGTCCAGTTCGAGCTAAGTAATCGCTGTTCTGATGTGCAGAAGCTCTTTTCGGTCATAAGAGACGGTAGCATCAACTTTATGTACATAATACGTTACAAACAATGTGAAAAAACTAACAAAATAGCACAGTTGGTTTGGAGCCCGTAAAACGGCAGCCCTCCCGTTCAGCGCCATCACACATTTGCTCAAATGAAATATTAGGCATATGGCGACCCCTACACAGTTGGCAGCCAAGCATGAGTGATCAGTATAGCTTTTTATTGTCTAGACATGAATAGAAACCACCAGGCTTCTGTCTTAGACTCAATCCAATGAAAACCTATTAGAATTACAGGGCAGTTTGGAAAAACTAATCCCGTGCGAATCTTCCTCTGAAATAAGGCACATGCTGGGATAATAATGACATAACCAACGTCTCTAGTAATAGGCTACTATAGCTGTCTCTCCCTTCCCATTCAAACTTTCCTTGTCAATTTATTTGACAGGCTACATTATTTTTGAATTATGCRATACATTTTTTCCAAGCACTTGTTTCTGATGGACTACAGCCAAGATTTGAAGTTGAGCCTAGGTTTTGAAATACGTTTTTAGGAAATMAGAAATTAGATTTTTGTGTTTGAGATACGCTGGTGGTGTTGATTGGTGGGTCCTTTTAGGGGGTGTGTGTTAGCTAAAAACGACTGGTACCCAGACTAACGGTGAATACCTCTGATTGTATACTGTTAAACTAACATCACCTTCTATCAGACTGTGAACAGGACATGAGAGGTTCACCTTGTTAGCAGCTGGGCTTCTCATCTTTGGATGCTGTGTTTGTGCTGCTCGGGTTTATGAGGTAAATTCAATCCAAACAAATGGGCATTAGATTAAATGTATAATTAAATTGGGAATAGGAGCTACAGAAGCAAATCTCAGAGCGAATCAAAGCGAATTAGCAGCCGGCTTTCAGCCAGACAAATAAAGGGGTGATGAGGCAGACTTCTCAGATAGGGAGAGTGGGATAGAGGGAAAAGTTAGACTTTTTGTTTACAACACAGGGAAATCGGACTTGTGTGGATATTGTTTATTAGTGTACTCCACGGCTAACACAGTAGAGAATAATTTCTGTGGGAAACCCACACTAATCCAAAACCAATTGTTAACAAACACATGACATTCACTACATGGAGCTAGTTTAAATGGAATGTTGTACGCCACCATAACAGTATTCATTTCACCACCTTTGATGGCATGTAAATATATCTGGAAATAAACGTAAATCTGTCAATGATTTGGCTCTGCAGCGGTGTATCAGTAATTCCCTCACTACGCTCTAACATGGGATTCTAAAAGAGATGGGAGGCGACAGGACATTTCCTTGATTTAAGAGCCGGGTTTGGCAAAGGTGTCTGTTAGGAGGTGGGGTTAACCCTGGGTTGAGGAATAGGAGGGTGAAGGTCAAAGGTTGAGCGTTTCCCGCTCCAATCCAGAGCCATGATTTAGGATCCTGTCTACGCAGACGCACGGCAATCAATCACCGTGGGGACTAGGAGCCAGAGCAGACACTGCAGCTGGACTAGCAAGAGAGAGAGAGAGACAATGGAAGGCAGGAAATGTAATAACCAACCAAGCGCTGCCTGGGCAACTGGAAGAAATAAATATATAAAATAAATGTATAACAAATAAATCCTGGTCGTGCTGTGTGGGAACGACTAAAATTAAACTGAGATTGTTCTCTCTGTGGTGCGTTTCAGTCGTAAACAGAGGTGGGGGTGGTGGGGGATGAGGAAAGATTGGAGAGGCAGATGAACAATACCAGTTTGATTGTGTTCCATCTCACAGGGAGATGAGGAGAGGAGAGGCAGAGAGAGTGTTC
Source organism: Salvelinus sp. IW2-2015 (assembly GCF_002910315.2). NCBI lineage: Eukaryota > Metazoa > Chordata > Actinopteri > Salmoniformes > Salmonidae > Salvelinus > Salvelinus sp. IW2-2015. The sequence goes on along the minus strand of NC_036865.1, from coordinate 23,178,965 downwards.
TATTTCAGATACGTCTTACCTTGACAGAGGAACACCACCAATCTTACTTATTCTCAAGTTCTGCAATTTTGAAGGTTTGAGCTTTTTGACTACTGTAATATTCAGGCCCTACAATAAGATCTCCATCGGAGGGGTTAAGGGCCAAATGGACAGAGCTGAGAAACAAGAGGGAAGGAGTGGTAGAGGGATTCCTTTCTAAATGTGGACAAAGCCCCACTGTACCTTCTTTTTAATCTTGCTCTCCATCAGTCATGAGGTGCTAAAGGAATACAGGGCTATCGCGTTACACACTACACACACACACACACACACACACACACACACACACACACACACACCACACACCACACCACAACACAACACACGCAACACACACACACAACACACACACACACACACACACACACACCACACACACACACCACACACACACACACAGTTGCGGTCAGGCTCCAGACTGATACCTCCCCAGGAGTTGCCAGTCCACCCCCTCCCTCTTCACCCTCATCCTGCAATCCCATTCGTCACGCTGCCGCAGGAAAGCTCCCCTGCAGTTCCTGTTGCTCGACTCCACACGGCGGACATGTTCTGTATGGCCCACTCTTCAGGATGGGCGCGTTCAACCCGGCCACAGGAACCCCCGCACCCTGACAGAGAAAGAGTAGGAAGGAGCATTCCTTTGTTCTAAACTCCACTGCAATCCTAACTGAAACAAAGCAGCAACTTTATTTTACCTTACAGACTGTCTAAAGAATAGTCGTTACAGAGAGACACAACAGAACGGACAGATTGGCACTGATTAGGAGGGGAGTAGACAGCACTTCAACCACTGTGACGAGGTGCAGACAAAAATCTAAAGAACATAGGAAGAAAGTCACGCCTATTCTCTTCCAATAGGGCACGATTACACAATCTTGTCAACAGCTGTAGGTTGAAGATTTGAACAAACCGGAAAAGAAAAACAGGAGACCGTCTGGGTAGCAGACAGCTCAGCAATAAAACAAAACAATTCATTTCCACTTTTTAAACGACACATAGATAAGAACAGAGAACAGATCTGTTCATTATAAATGAGTGTTAAATCAAATAATACTTGGTAACAGATGAATAGTCTACACAGTGCCTGTTTAATTCCCATTAGCAGAAAGAAATTCTAGATCAAAACTTAGCCAACGATACAAACTCGAACAGCTTTGGCATCAAAGATGGAAAGAAACATGATACCAACCAAGGGTTGGGTCACGTCAGGGGTTTGGACGCGCTCCCTTCCAACATAAAGTAATTAGAGTGAGTACAGGGAAGTAAATAGCGATGAAGAATATAAGCTAGTCCAATGAGATCAATCG
>NC_036865.1:23135423-23176302 GCF_002910315.2 Salvelinus sp. IW2-2015 | reverse complement strand
GTATGTATAAAAGAAATCCTGGCCGTGCCGTGTGAGGACGACTTCAATTCAACAGAGATTGTTCTGTCTGTGGTGTTACCTTAATAACAGTGGTAGTGGGAGGGTGATGAAGAAAGGTTGGAGAGGCAGGTGAACAATACCCATTTGATACCAGTGTTACATTTACATTTAAGTCATTTAGCAGACGCTCTTATCCAGAGCGACTTACAAATTGGAAAGTTCATACATATTCATCCTGGTCCCCCCGTGGGGAATGAACCCACAACCCTGGCGTTGCAAGCGCCATGCTCTACCAACTGAGCCACACGGGACCAGTGTTCATCTCACAGGGAGATGAGGGGATGCAGAGACAGTGTGAAGACATAACTGAAAGAGAACTCTATGACAGAGGAACACCATCAATATGTTACTCAGGCAACTTACTTATATTCTCAAGTTCTGCAGTTCTGAATGTTTAAGCTTTTTGACTACTTTAGTATTCCAAGCCCTAAATAAGATGCCCCTCGGAGGGGTGAAGGGCCAGATGGACAGAGCTGAGAAACGAGAGAGGAGGGAAGGGGTGAGTGGGTGGTAGAGGGATTACTTTCTAAATGTGGTCAAAGCCGCACTGTCCCTTCTGTTAAATCTTGCTCTCCATCAGTCATGAGGTGCTAATGGGCCTGCATACAGGGCTATCCCTCAGACCTACAGACAGCCCCACTCATCCTTCCTCCTTTAAAATCACTTTTACACGTTATCTAGAATCTATCAACAGGCCTTGATCTCAAACATAATTTAAAAAAATGTCAAAGACCTAATATATAATTTTAAATGTCAAAGACTTGATCAAAATAATCTCAAAGTTATTTGATAATTTCATAGAAATATTATTTATATATAATGAATTTAAATCATCACAGGTTTTAGTTAGCCTTAGTGTTGCAAAGGGTTGGTGGGAGGGGAAGGGTCTCTAATGGGAAAGAGACCTGTCAGTCTGTCTGGCCTTTCATTGTGTTTCGCTAGGCTCTGTTGGCTCTCAGGACGTCAAGCAGGAAACTGCTAGCGCCAGGTGACATTTGCCCTTTCCAGACAGAGGTACGGGCTGTGCTCTCCCCAGTGGATTGAGCCTTTACCGTGTGGTGCAGCGTTTGAAAGGCGCCGAGTTGTGGAGGCTGTTGGCATTTGGAGCTTTCAGAAGGAAAAGAGTGACCCAACCTGCCATTTCACTACCACCAGGGGTATTGATTACCAGAGCAGATAGAATGCTGGGAGAAATGGCCCAGTGTTGTGAATATGTCTGGCTGGAGGAATACTCTCGGTCATTACTATAGTACAGCTAGGCCAGAGGTGAAGCATGGAAGCAAGTCAGAGTGTGTATGATGAATGCAGAGCTCTTTGCTTCAATAATATAGCAACAATATTCAATCTGATCCAAAGCAATGCTACTACACAATAATAGTGATTGATGTTTGATGGAAAAACAGACCTTCAAAGTATGTGCAATAGGAATGTGCATCTTTCCCTTTCAAAACGATTTGATACGTATCTAGAAACATGGGCTTCCATACAATACAGGAACGATATGTTTTAGTTGGAAACGATTGTGTAATTCGATTTGATTAGGGAAACGATTCAATGCACTAACATTTGTTGCATAAACACATTCATTCTCCATTCGAAATGTAAATCTGCTGCTGATGGAGCTCATGAGCTGGGCCTTTGAGCAGGATCTTTCTGAGCGGACGTGTGTGTGTGTGTGTGTGGGGGGGGGGGGGCATCTACCACCCCACTGTCAGTTAGGGGGCAATGTTTGCCTTTTGCCCCCCCGCACATACACTTTTGATCTGAAATCACCATCACCCATTAATTTAACATTTTTGCAGATTAAAAGTTTGAGCTAGTAATATTTATCTTAAAAAATGCCATAGCCAATGAATACAAAGCACAACTTTGGATTTCACCCCCATCTCATAATCGAATGGTTAAGACCGTATGGGAGTGAGTGTCTCTTCTTCCACTTCGACCACGCAGTGCGGGCAACAAAAGTGATTCCGGTCCTCGTTAATAAATTATCAATCAAAGGATCTCTCTGTGCTCCGTTCATCTTTGCCTCGATCCTGACTAGTCTCCCAGTACCTGCCACTGAAAAGACATTCCCACAGCATGATGCTCCCACCACGCTTCCCCGTAGGGATGGTGCCAGGTTCTCCAGATGTGCCGCTTGGCATTCAGGCCAAAGAGTTCAATATTGGTTTCATCAGACCAGAGAATCTTGTTTCTCATGGTCAGAGTCTTTAGGTGCCTTTTGGCAAACTCCAAGCGGGCTGTCATGTGCTTTTACTGAGGAGTGGCATTCGTCTGGCCACTCTACCTTAATGGCCTGATTGGTGGAGTGCTGCAGAGATGGTTGTCCTTCTGGAAGGTTCTCCCATCTCCACAGAGGAACTTTAGAGCTCTGTCAAAGTAACCATCGGGTTCTTGGTCACCTCCCTGACCAAGGCCCTTCTCCCCCGATTGCACAGTTTGGCCAGGCAGCCAACTCTAGGAAGAGTCTTGGTGGTTCCAAACTGCTTCCATTTAAGAATGATGGAGGCCACTGTGTTCTCTGGGACCTTTGATGGCGCAGACATTTTTTGGTACCCTTCCAAAGATCTGTGCCTCGACACAATCCTGTTTCGGAGCTCTACGGACAATTCCGTCGACCTCATGGCTTGATTTTTGCTCTGACATGAACTGTCTACTGTGGGACATTATATAGACAGGTGTGTGCCTTTCCAAATCATGTCCAATCAATTGAAACACGATGCAGATGAGCTCAATTTCAAAATTGAGTCTCATAATAAAAGTGTCTGAAATGTTATATAAAAGTATTTCTGGATTAAAAAATATATTATAATAATACATTTACAAAAAATTCTAAAAACCTGTTTTCGCTTTGTCATTATTGGGTATTGTGTGTAGATTGCGTCGGATTTTTTTGTATTTAATCCATTTTAGAATAAGGCTGTACCATAACAAAATGTGGTAAAAGTCAAAGGGTCTGAATACTTCCTGAAGGCACTGTATGTGCCAGATCAGGAATAGGCCTACCTCTCGTTGGTCAGCGTGGAGTTTGACTAGGCTATTGATATTGCCTGGGGTTGTTCAGCATGCAAAATTACTTCTAGATCAATGACTGTCAACATAATGACATGCTTAGTTTGACAGTGAAGGAGGGGACGCGGTCGTCACAGAAATGAGGTATTTTCGGAAGGTAGAAAAAAAGTAATTTGAGCTAAAAACTGCCAATTCATAACATTTAATCTATTTCCTTACCGATGCATGCTACATTTGGATCGCTCATATTTTAAACATTTGAACCGGGGACCGATGTGTATTGGGGAAATCATTACATCCCTAATGTGCATGCTTTACACGCACAGTACCTCCGTTGGGTCCAGGGTCAGGGGGCCCCAGACTGATGCCGCCCCAGGAGTTGCCAGTCCACCCTCGCTCCCTCTTCACCCTCATCCTGCAATCCCATTCGTCACGCTGCCGCAGAAGCTCCCCCTGCAGTTCCTGTTGCTCCGACTCCACACGGCGGGACATGTTCTGTATGGCCCCACTCTTCAGGATGGGCGCGTTCAACCCCGGCCACAGGAACCCCCCGCACCCTGACAGAGAAAGAGGGTAGGAAGGAGCATTCCTTTGTTCTAAACTCCACTGCAATCCTAACTGAAACAAAGCAGCAACTTTATTTTACCTTACAGACTGTCTAAAGAATAGTCGTTACAGAGAGACACAGACAGACGGGACAGATTMGGCACTGATTAGGAGGGGAGTAGACAGCACTTCAACCACTGTGACGAGGTGCAGACAAAAATCTAAAGAACATAGGAAGAGAAGTCACGCCTATTCTCTTCCAATAGGGCACGGATTACACAATCTTGTCACAGCTGTAGGGTTTGAAGGATTTGAACAAAGCCGGAGAAGAAAGACAGGGAGACCGTCTGGGTAGCAGACAGCTCAGCAATAAAACAAAACAATTCATTTCCACTTTTTAAACGACACAGATAGATAAGAGACAGAGAACAGATCTGTTCATTATAAATGAGTGTAATAAATCAAATAATACTGGTAACAGATGAATAGTCTACACAGTGCCTGTTTAATTCCCATTAGCAGAATGAAATTCAGATCAAACTTTAGCCAACYATATACAAACTCGAATTCAGCTTTGGCATCAAAGATGGAAAGAAACATGATACCAACCAATGGTTGTGTTGGTTCACTCAGGGGTTTGGGTTTACTCTCCTTCTCCAACATAAAGTAACATTATTGAGTTACAGGGATATATAAATAGCTATGAATTAAATAGATCTATCCAATATATCAATCTTACATTCTCCGATGTTCTGGCCTCAGTTCAGATCTTTCTTCATCTTCCTCTTGGTCCTCGTCCCTCGACCCTTCCGAGCTCCGGCGCCAGTCTCCGCCAGAACTCCCCTCAAAAGCTCCTCTGCTGTCACTGCAATGATAACACACCAAAAGGGGGATTTAATTGGGAAATCTGACTAATCTGGCAACCTCAACGCATCATGTGTTTTCTCATCCCTCTATGTTTAGAATATCGAAAGCAAGCTAAATATCCAGTGAATAAACTAGACGTCTGGTTACCTGTAGGATACTGATAACGAGTATCCAATGGCACACAGAACCCAGCTTATGTAGCCCTATGTCACAGGGATCTGCATGTGTATAGGGCTGTGGCAGTCACAAAATTTCATCAGCCGGTGATTGTCAAGCAAATAACTGTTGGTCTCACAGTAATTGACCATTAATTAACATGAACACATTTAGCATCTCCTGGCTTCCACACACAGCCTACAAGCCATTTTTAAAAGTCTAATGAATCTATGTAATATAGCCTACACCTTATCAATAAATCCATTGTTTAGTTTGGACAGGTCTAAAGAAACATGATATGAAGAAAATGTAGTCTATTTCAGAAGAACAGAATAGCATTCTCTGAGTTGTCCTTATGTTAGGTCCTGATCTGGCTATGCCAAATGGCTGTGGGCTACAGTAGTTCATTTATCAGACAAGATTTGCTTATAATTCCATGGCATTATTTTATACTATTTTATAGTATTAAGAATACAATTGAACAAAGCTGAATAAAATAGATAGGATATTTTCTCCAAACGATTTGAGGGAGTGCGCACATGGGCTATTCTGTGTTGTGCGGTTAACAAAGCAATAGGTATTCCTATGTGCTTAATTTATAGTTATGTAACTATAGTTGTTCTACAAACGTTGGGCTATATGTTTTGATTTTTAATACATTGTAAGGCACACTCCAGACTCTAATGATGATTTGAAAAAAGTTGCTTGAAAGGCATGATTTTTTATTCTTTTTTTTTGCGCAGGCTGTACACACTTCATTAGTCTCTCATTCACAATTTGACAAGCACTTGATAATGCCTTGAATTTCCCAGCTGCATCCCCTTTGTGGCTGTAATGCACCCCCAAAATATCCATGCCTTTTGCGACCAGTGGCCGTTCTGTCCTTGACCTGGAGTGCTGCATTGTGCCCTTCTCCCTGAGTGCTGCACACTCCATTAGCACCTCTCACTCAGACGGATCCAATTCCAAGGTGCATATTGAAGCTATTGGAAGAACTGTCCACATTTACTTTTCATCAGCCTAATGGCCTAATGAACAGCAAAAGCACTAGCCTATGTCAATCTACTATCCCCAATATTACAAAAGTCGACCTATTCTATTCTGTGCTTCAAATAAATATTCCAAACATAGTCTGGGACAGTTGTGGGATGCAATAGATCCCAAATTAATACAACCTCTGCGATTCTTTGTTGTTGTTGATAATGTGGCTGACGCAACAGATCAGAACATTTAGCTGAAATTGTTGATAAATTATTAGGCTATTTCTTCACATTATAAGCTCAGTAATGTGCACATGGTAGTAGGCTATAAGCTCAAATGTTCCATTAGCGGGAAAACATTATCAAAAGTGACCGCAAATGCGATTATGCTTTTATTATAAAAGGTGCATGTTTATGGTGAAAATGATCTTCCCTGAACTTGAAACTCACGAGCTGCTTATATATACCAGTTAGGCTCTGCACCCCTTGTAAAGTGGATTAAAACTTCTTTATGATAGGGGGCAGCATTTTCACTTTTGGATGAATTGCGTGCCCATAGTGAACTGCCTCCTACTCTGTCCCAGATGCTAATATATGCATATTATTATTACTATTGGATATAAAACACTCTGACGTTTCTAAAATTGTTTGAATGATGTCTGTGAGTATAACAGAACTCATATGGCAGGCAAAAACCTGAGAAAAAATCCAAACAGGAAGTGAGAATTCTGAGACTGGTCAATGTTCAACTCATCGCCGATTCAATTCCCTGTAAGATATGGATCTGTTTGCACTTCCTACGCCTTCCACTAGATGTCAACAGTCTATAGAACGTGGAATGAAGCTTATGCTGTGTTGTGGGGCCGGATGGGAGGGGAATGTGTCAGTGGTCTAGCAGATTGCCAGTTCCTGGTCATGCGCTTTCCTCGTGATATCGCCTTGCGTTCCATAACTTCTACAGACATGAAGGAATGCTCCGGTTGGAACGTTATTGGATATATATGATAACAACATCCTGAAGATTGATTCTCTACTTAGTTTGACCAGTTTATTCGACCTGTTATATAACTTTTTGAAGTTTTCGTCCAAGTTCGCCTGTATTTGCGCGAGCGTTTGGACATGTGCACTAAACATGCTAGCAAAAGTAGCTACTTAGACATAKGTAATGGACATTATCGAACAAAACAACCATTTATTGTGGAACTAGGATTCCTGGGAGTGCATTCTGATGAAGATGATCAAAGGTAAGGGAATATTTAMGATGTAATTTCGTATTTCTGTTGACTCCAACATGGCGGAGAAATTTTGTTATGTTTGAGCGCCGTCTCAGATTATTGCATGGTGTGCTTTTTACGTAAAGTTTTTTTGAAATCTGACACAGCGGTTGCATTAAGAACAAGTCTATCTTTAATTCTATGTAAAACATGTATCTTTCATCAAAGTTTATGATGAGTATTTCTGTTATTTGACGTGGCTCTCTGCAATTTCTCCGGATATTTTGGAGGCATTTCTGAACATGGCGCCAATGTAAACCGAGATTTGTGGATATAAATTTGCACATTATCGAACAAAACATAAATGTATTGTGTAACATGATGTCCTATGAGTGTCATCTGATGAAGATCATCAAAGGTTAGTGATTAATTTTATCTCTATTTCTGCTTTTTGTGACTACTATCTTTTGCTGGGAAAATGGCTGTGTTTTTCTGTGGCTGTGTACTGAGCTAACATAATCAGTTAGTGTGCTTTCGCCGTAAATCCTTTTTGAAATCAGACATGTTGGTTGGATTCACAACATGTGTAGCTTTAATTTGGTGTCTTTCATGTGTGAATTCATGAAAGATTGATTTTTATAGTAATATATTAGAATTTGGAGTGCTACATTTTTTTCTGGCTTTTGGCCAAGTGGGACGCTACCATCCCACATATCCCAGAGAAGTTAATGTGCTTAATTTAGATTTTTTTTTTGTCCACTTTAGTTGTGATACAAACCTTATCAAAACATGTAGGCCTATGAGCTAGGCTACATGAGGTGTGGGACTATGATTAGAAAAATTTACCAAAAAAAGGCAGTTTCTTCTGCTGGGCATCATTCACAAGTGATAGGCTAACATTGTCACCCATCAGACTATTCTTGATTTAATCTCATCTTTACACATACTAAACATTATCATGCACCTGTCTTGAAACAGGGGCAGCGGGGGAAAAATGCACTTAAAAAGCAAATGGYGGATGCTTTTCCGGTGGTTTATCTTCATGGCAGCCAGGTAGGCTATACTCCTATCGTAAAGATAAACAACGTGCTTAATATTAGGAAAGTTGAGTAATAAATATAGTAGGCCTAGACTATAGAAAGCTGATGGGTTCCTCCTCTTTTTAATAGCGGCCATCACTCTGTTTTCTCCCGCAATTACATAACCTATAGAAATGTTGCGCAACATGAGCTCATAGGCTCTCATGTAGTGTTTGATTAAATTTTCGATTACATTTGCATTGATGTCAGAGTGATTTAGAGGTACAATAGAGTGCTGAGTACCAAGCAGTAGCAAGTTTGGTAGGCTACTAATGACCATCAACAGCATCAGAGCTTGGAGAAGCCTAATTACCGTGACTAAACGGTCACATGGAATTTGACTGCCTTCATGACTTGTGACCGCTGTTGTGGCGGTAATACGGTATCTAGGATTAGAAAATTACAACAAGGCTAGAGAGTTTGAAATATATTGAATTTCTTCTTTAAATGTAGCTCTACTTATCTAGACAAAAAATATATAAAAAATAACTTCAGTTTTAAATTCGCTACAGGCCCTCCTTGTCCCCTCAACCACCTGAATGTCTGAACACAGACAGCATAATATTACCATTTGGAAACACATTTGCAAGTACAAATATGTTTTTCACAGCATCTGTCGTGCTGCTGGTGTTGCTGCTGTAAACAAATCGCTCTGCAACACGGCTGGGATCGACCTCCAACACAAGAGCCACGAAAATACAATCTGCAGCTAGAGTCATGAACTAATCAAACCTGCTGGAGCACACTGAATTTCAGCAAACAAACACCCGGTATTACTCAGTGAGAGAGAATGCTGGCTTGTTTTGTAAAAGAAAAGCTAATTTCAGCCTGTTTTCTTGGTTCTCGAGGATTCAGAAGGAGATGCTCGGTGCCGCTCTGAGATTTGATTATGAGTTCATTAAAGCATGAGAAGGGAGATGTAACGAATGTGCTTGAGCATTTAATGAGGCTTTGTACTACAGCAAAGAAACAAAACACTGTCAATAAGCCAAACATTGCTTGAGGCTAATTCTAGTGCCCTTGCTGTGAGGAAACGTCTGAAAAGAGAGTTTGTCTTCATCATTGGGTGAGTCAGTGTCACTGGAAAGTAAATGTTGTAGCCTACTGTAGCCTATACTATATATCTATATCAGGGTTTCCGTTAGGAGTAGGAAGATAAAAATGTATTGGACATATGAGAAATGTACCAGTACTCCATATGCATTAGGGCATCCACCCACGCAGTCAGCACCATCAATAAACAAGGGGTATTGGCCAAATGAACGACATCTACATCTTTAAAAACAGCCTATAACAAATGACAAAAACACTATTCCTTGTGCAGCATTTGCAAAACTTTATAGCCTATTGTTTAATTGTTTTTTACTTTCCTAAAACAATAATTGTCCACCTCACAGTTCAGCTGTCAGAGATTTGAGCACTAAATGCATCAGGACATTGCATGCATAGACCAATAGGCTTAGGTGTCTACCATTGACAAAAAAATGATATAAAAAGGGAGAGAAGCTTAGGCCTAGCCCCAGAGAGAATGATATGCCGGCGGCATGCTACAACACTGACATGCATTTCTTAATCCTTAGACTACTGCGTCTGCTATATCCACTGAACAAAAATATAAAACGCAACATTTCATGGGCTGAAAAATAAATGACTAAAAGTATGCTGACACCTGCTCGTTGAACATCTCATTCCAAAATCATGGTCATTAATATGCTGCTATAACATTCAGCCACAAGAGCATTAGTGAGGTTGGGCATTGATGTTGGGCGATTAGGCCTGGCTCGCAGTCAGCTTTCCAATTCACCCCAAAGGTGTTCGATGGAGTTGAGGTTAGGGCTCTGTGCAGGCTAGTCAAGTTCTTCCACACCGATCGACAAACCATTTCTGTATGGACCTCGCTTTGTGCATGGTTGCATTGTCGTGCTGAAACAAGAAAGGGCCTTCCCCAAACTGTTCCCACAAAGTTGGAAGTACAGAATCGTCTAGTATGTCATTGTATGCTGTAGCGTAAAATTTCCCTGCACTGGAACTAAGGGGCCTAGCCCGAACCATGAAAAACAGTCCCAGACTTTACAGTTGGCATTATACATTGGGGCAGATAGCGTCCTCCTGGCAGATAGCGTTCTGTTTGACATCCACCAAACCCAGATTCCTCCGTCAGACTGCCAGATGGTGAAGCGTGATTCATCATTCCAAAGAACAGGTTTCCACTGCTCCTGAATCCAATGGCGGCAAGCTTTATACCACTACAGCCGATGCTTGGCATTGCGGATGGTGATCTTAGGCTTGTGTCCGGCTGGAAACCCATTTCATGAAGTTCCAGACAAACAGTTATTGTGCTGATGTTGCTTCCAGAGGCTGTTTGGAACTCGGTAGTGAGTGTTGCAACCGAGGACAGATTATTTTTATGCGCTACGCGCTTCAGCACTGGGCAGTCCTGTTCTGTGAGCTTGTGTGGCCTACCAAGTTGTGGCTGAGCCATCGCTGCTCCTAGACGTTTCCACTTCACAATAACAGCACTTACAGTTGACCGGGGCAGTTCTAGCACGGCCGAAATTTGACAAACTGACTTGTTGGAAAGGTGGCATCCTATGACGGTGCCACGTTGAAAGTCACTGAGCTCTTCAGTAAGGCCATTCTACTGCCACTGTTTGTCTATGGAGATTGCAAGGCTGTGTACTCGAATGTTATACACTTGTCAGCAACAGGTGTGGCTGAAATAGTCAAATCCACTAATTTGAAGGGGTGTCCACAAACTTTAGTGTTTATATAGTGTATCTCCATGTTTCTGGTTTGTAACGCTTGTTACTTTCAACAAATGTACCATCAGCCATCATTTCATGCTTGCGTCAATTTGAATAATTCATAAAGGTTCTACATTTATGAAAATTAACCATGCATCAACATCGCAATGTTGTACAATCAGACTAAAATAGGTCACATAATAGCTATATTAACTGTAATTTTCTCATCTCACTAATGAGAATGTACTAGGATATCTTTCTCACCATTTACAATGACTATTCATGCTTAGCCCTACCAATCAGGTGTGCTCCTGCTGTCCTTGTCATGCACACCACTCGTGTCTTGATAGATGTTTSTTTTTTAATCTTCATAAGGCAAACTCATCAGGTTTATCACATTTCCAAGGCTTGACAGAAGGTTAATAACCCCCAGATGTACTACCAGTCAAACGTTTTAGAACACCTACTCGTTCAAGGGTTTTTATTTTAACTATTTTCTACATTGCAGAATAATAGTGAAGACATCACAACTATGAAATAACACATATGGAATCATGTAGTAACCAAAAATGGCTAAATCAAAATATATTATATTTTTGAGATTTTTCAAATAGTCACCCTTTACCTTGATAACAGCTTTGCACATTCTTGGCATTCTCTCAACCAGCTTCACCTGGAATGCTTTTACAACAGTCTTGAAGGAGTTCCCACATATGCTGAGCACTTGTTGGCTGCTTTTCCTTCACTCTGCGGTCCGACTCATCCCAAACCATCTCAATTTGGTTGAGGTCGGGGGATTGTGGAGGCCAGYTCYTCTGATGRAGCACTCKATCACTRTKKTTYMTYGWAWAYKKRWMKCKRWACKRYMKSMMGWGMTGMGTRYMMMRKRTGTRSWYWWYKAAAWSAWAMMKTKYRRKKYCRKAYKCCAYARSYGATGMMYTMMCYSWMCYSWYRYSWYTGSTYMSMAWGCRYMMCWYGTMWWKSTMMYKWTTGAAWTKWAWKWYWYTCACRYYCAAWGRKKCKWSKKAKSKKCACCRKCARSKTRWCKSSTSSMKKWRKAMSKTMRYSKGWMSYWKKMACACATGCAGAGATGATCCGTTCACCCACACCGCGTCTCACAAAGACACATCGGTTGTAACCAAAAATCTCAAATTTGGACTCCAGAACAAAGGACAAATTTCCACCGGTCTAAAGTCCATTGCTCATGTTTCTTGGCCCAAGCAAGTCTCTTCTTCTTATTGGTGTCATTTAGTAGTGGTTTCTTTGCAGCAATTCAACCATGAAGCCCTGATTCACACTGTCACCTCTGAACAGTTGATGTTAAGATGTGTCTGTTACTGGAACTCTGTGATCCTGTCAAGATGTGTATGAAGGCGAAGTCAGGTGCAGGAGAGCAGAGTAATATTAAATAAAGCGCACTTTATTATAGTTCTAAACCGGGAGCACAACAAAACAAAAGCGCTCAAAAAACGGAACAATAAAGCAAAGCGCTTAACGAACATCACTTGGCATGAAGACAATTACACACAAAACATGATGGGAAACAGAGGGTTAAATACAAATAGATTGATTGGGGAAATGAAAACCAGGTGTGTATGAAAACAAGACAAGACAAATGGATATATGAAAAATGGAGCGGCGATGGCTAGAAAGCCGGTGACGTGGATCGACGAACGCCGCCTGAACAAGGAGAGGAGCCGACTTCGGCGGAAGTCGTGACAGATGCATTTATTTGGGCTGCAATTTCTGAGGCTGGTGTTGGGTTCTGAGAATATGAAATATACTTATGTCACTGAGATAATGTAAATGTTATACATTACCTTATGTCAAGATATGCTATTGTTAGCCATCAGGGATCCTATGGGAGGGATCCTCTGGGAGGAGAAGAGACACAGTCTGGTACTAGGCACCATGATAGCCTTGATTTGGGGAGTAGTGACCACTTTGGGGCAGAGGTCAGGTCAGAGGAAGTGAGGAAGAACAGATATCACTAAGGTTCTGTCTAGCAACAGAGATGGATTGGTTGTTCAGATGTGTATCGGGAGACTAGGAGGAAGGGTTAAATATCAGTGCTTGTGTGAAATGTCGTTGTCTAGTGCAGCTGTATTGACCCCCTGGGAAGATTAAACTTGGTTCAGCTTTCATAGTGTCCGTTGAGTTTTTGACTCTGAGAATTAGAACCTAACACTGGTAACTCTAATGAACTTATCCTCTGCAGCAGAGGTAACTCTGTATCTTCCATTCCTGTGACGGTCCTCATGAGAGCCAGTTTCATCATTGCGATTGATGGTTTTCGCGACTGCACAAATGTTCAGGATTGACTGACCTTCATGTCTTAAAGTAACGATGGACTGTCGTTTCTATTTGCTTATTTGAGCTGTTCTTGCCATAATATGAACTTGGTCTTTTACCAAATAGGGCTATCTTCTGTATACCACCCCTACCTTGTCACAACACAACTGATTGGCTCAAACGCATTAAGGAAAGAAATTCCACAAGTTAACTTTTAAGAAGGCACACCTGTTAATTGAAATGCATTCCAGGTGACTACCTCATGAAGCTGGTTGAGATAATGCCAAGAGTGTGCAAAGCTGTCATCAAGGCAAAGGGTTGTTATTTGAAGAATCTCAAATATAAAATATATTTTGATTTGTTCAACACTTTTTTTGTTACTACATGATTCCATGTGTTATTTCATAGTTTTGATGTATTCACTATTATTCTACAATGTAGAAAATAGTACAAATAAAGATAAACCCTTGAATGAGTAGATGTTCTAAAACTTTTGACCAGTAGTGTATATATTTTAAACACTAACCTGTCAATAAAAGCTTGAAGGTGATCCATCAAGTCAATTGATTAAGGCATAATTCTAATGATGTTATAATTTTGAAACATTGTCAGATATTTTGCTAACATTATAAAAGCAATATCAACTAGAGGAGACAATGGCCTGTACTGAAACCTTTATTCTATTCCAGGTCATCAGTTAATATTGTTACCTTCGTCCCACCAGCCTCTCCTGTAACTTCTCCCAGGCTAACACTCAAGACTAGCTAGCATGGTACTTGAAACCTACACAGTAATTTATTCACTAGATGGGTTAAGAAAATGGCATATGTTTGGAACAACTCCACAACTGAAAAACATTTCCGGGTCAATTTTTGAAACTTACAAACCACTTTTATTTGTTGATAACTTGGCAAAACATGGTTGGACTGGCTGGMTTTTT
Organism: Salvelinus sp. IW2-2015; assembly: GCF_002910315.2. NCBI lineage: Eukaryota > Metazoa > Chordata > Actinopteri > Salmoniformes > Salmonidae > Salvelinus > Salvelinus sp. IW2-2015. Next base: position 23,162,409 of record NC_036865.1, on the reverse strand, counting down.
TGCAGGGAACTCCTCCGCATTAGGAACAWGCTGACTTCACTATTTCATTCTAGCTTCTATCTTATCTGAGAAAGTGGGCGTGTTACTTTCGTCCCGGCTCACCGCTACTTGTGACGCCACATGCAGGTAGATGTTGTTATTTGCGGCTAAGAATGTAGATTTCACCAGACACTTTGGTGGGTGGTCACACAGAGCATTTGGGAATATATTTTTTTATCCAAAGCCCACATGTAGAAGTTAGTCGAATTGACAAGAAAAGTTACTAAAAAGTCTGACTTTGTCCTGCATCTTGGCCAGTTACCTGGTTTTGTTCACATGCTAGGTTGTTTCAATGTTAGTTTGAGTTTGCTGCAACTGTCTGCTGCTAGGAAAACATTTCAGTCTGAGATTGATCTGTTTTTACTATTGTATTGAATTTATTTATTTGAACATAAATTGGTTAAAAGACACAGCTCACAAAAATGAAATGAAATTAAACAATATACCCCATTACTTCTTATTAGTGATACATTTGTTGTTTTTGAAACAGAAAGCATGCTCATCCATTTAAAAATAAATAATTTGTGCAATTATGGAGGAGAAAAGAATTTTGCTGGTAAAAATCCAAGTGGCTGGTAGATATTTTTTTTTAATCTACCCTTCACAGTGGTTGGTGGACCAAAAAGTAAATTTCCCACCTTGATTGTGGAGTAACTACAATGTTGTTAACCATCCCGAGTTCTCCTACTACAGCCATTCAACTCTGTAACTGTGTTAAAGTCACCATTGGCCTCATGGTGAAATCCCTGAGTGGTTTCCTTCCTCTCCGGCAACCGAGGTAGGAAGGACGTCTGTATCTTTGTAGTAACTYTATTGATACACCATCCAAAGTATAATTAATAACTTCACCATGCTTAAAGGGATATTCAATGTCTGCTACCAATATCTGCCCTTCTTTGCGAGTCATTGGAAAACCAATGTGTTTGAATCTGTGTTTGTAATTCACTGCTTGACTGAGGGACCTTACAGATAATTGTATGTGTGGGGTGCAGAGATGAGGTATTCATTCAAAAATCAAGTTAAACACTATTATTGCACACAGAGTGAGTTCATACAACTTATGTGACTTGTTAAGCACATTTATACTCTTGAACATATTTAGCCTTGACATAACAATGTGATTGCATACTTATTTACTCAAGAGATTTCAGCTTTGAATTTTTAATTAATTTGTAAACATTGTGAAAAACATTCCACTTTGACATTATGTGCTATTGTGTGTAGGCCAGTGACAAAACGTCTACATTTGTAACGGCGTTCCTCCTCCTCTTCATCCGAAGAGGAAGAGCAGGGATTGAACCAAGGCGCAGCGTTGTGATAATACATGATTTATTTAAACAAGGAACGAACACTTGATAACTAACAAAATAACAAAACGGAGTAGACAGACCTGGACATGCAAACTTACATACAACGAAGAACTCACGAACAGGAAAATGACTACACAAAACGACGAACGAACGAAACAGTCCCGTATGGTGCAAACAAACACAGACACAGGAGACAACCACCCACGACAAACAATGTGACAACACCTACCTTAATATGATTCTCAATCAGAGGAGATGAAAACCACCTGCCTCTAATTGAGAACCATATTAGGTACCCATTAACCAACATAGAAACAGAAAACATAGACTGCCCACCCAAACTCACGTCCTGACCAACTAACACATACAAAAACTAACAGAAAACAGGTCAGGAACGTGACAACATTTAATCCATTTTAAATGCAAGCTGTAACACAACAAAATGTGGAAAAAGTCAAGGGGTGTGAAAACATTCTTAAAGGTACTGTAGATACTATAGACAGTGTTGAAATTAATCCATTCTAGAGCAATAATACTGGTCAATCAAAAAACTGTGTAACATATGCTAGCAGCTTAGAACGCTTCCACAGTCTCCTTTAGGCCTGTACACCCCCCCCAACCTTCAGCCCTTCCCTCCATCTCTCKTATAGATTGGCACAACCACGCTACAACAGATGCCAGTCATGTCACAAAAGGAATGAGGCACACAAAAAAGTTGAAAGGCATGAAAAGAGTAACAAGCCACGCTTCCCTCTCCTACAGTACACAAACTTTGTTTTGCCTTACTTTGCTCATGGCTATGAGACTTCTGTGCTAGAAGTCTTCAAATTGGACACAAACTAAAGCAGTAAACAGGCGTACTGCATATCTAAACAGTTTGTTCACAGACAAAATACAATCAAACATGAATTCTGAACAGAGGTCCGAACAGAGTTCTGAACAGAGGTCTGAACAGAGGTCTGAACAGAGTTCTGAACAGAGGTCTGAACAGAGGTCTGAACACAGGTCTGAACAGAGTTCTGATTAGAGGTCTGAACAGAGGTCTGAACAGAGGTCTGAACAGAGGTCTGAACAGAGTTCTGAACAGAGGTCTGAACAGAGGTCTGAACACGGAGTTCTGAACAGAGGTCTGAACAGAGGTCTGAACAGAGGTCTGAACAGAGGTCTGAACAGAGTTCTGAACAGAGGTCTGAATAGAGGTCTGAACAGAGTTCTGAGTGAGTATAAAACTAAAACAAAGATTCCAGCTCATCTCCAACAATTTGTCATGACCTAGTGAAAATATTATCTTCAAAAGAAACAAGCCCTCGGGCAAAAGAGCCTTTAGAACACAAATTAGTCTTAAAAAATTCATCACTCGGTGATCTAACAGAGCATGGCATTTTCACAAAATGTCTTACATGGACACCGTGTACAAGCACAGGGACCCTGTTTTCTGTTCTCTCTCGACTCCCTGTACACGCCCAGTCAGTGAAGCTAGCCACTCAGATGCTCATATCAGACATGTCTGACACATTCATTAGATTCAGCAGCAGCATCTGCTGTGCCACCAGTCAGCCAGCCAATCAGCCAGCCAGTCAGTCAATCAATCAGCGAGTCAGTCAGGCGGCCCAGCATCTCTTTCATTAGCAGTAGTAATAATCCTGGGCTAGGCTGCCATGACCAGCTATTAGAACATTTGGCGTCAGGCAGAGAGACAACCGAGTTTCACTTGGCCCATTCATTTCACTAATCTTTCACATTACACTGAACAAAAATATAAAACGCAACACGTAAAGTGTTGGTTTCATGTTTCATGAGCTGAAATAAAAAAAGATCCCAGAAATGTTCCATATACACAAAAAGCTTATTTCCTCTCAAATGTTCTTTACAAATTTGTTTAATCCCTGTTAGTGAGCATTTCTCCTTTGCCAAGATAATCCATTCACCTAACAGGTGTAGCATATCAAGAAGCTGATTAAACAGCATGATCATTATGCTGTTTAATCAAGGTGCACCTTGTGCTGGGGACAATAAAAGGCCACTAAAATATGCAGTTGTCACAACACAATGCCACAGATGTCTCAAGTTGAGGGAGTGTGTAATTGGCATGCTGACTGCAGAAATGTCCGCAGAGCTGTTGGCAGAGAATGTTAATTTCTCTACCATAAGCCGCCTCCGACGTTGTTTCAGAGAATTTAGAAGTACGTCCAACCGGCCTCACAACAGCAGACCACGTGTAACCACACCAGCCCAGGACCTCCACATCCCGCTTCTTCACCTGCGGGATCGTCTGAGACCAGCCACCCGGACAGCTGATGAAACTGTGGGTTTGCCGAACCGAAGACTTTTTGCATAAACTGTCAGAAACCAGGGAAGCTCATCTGCATGCTCGGCGCCCTCACCAGGGTCTTGACCTGACTGCAGTTTGGCATCGTAACAGACTTCAGTGGGCCGAATGCTCACCTTCGATTGTCACTGGCACGCTGGAGAAATGTGCTCATCACGGAAGAATCCCAGTTTCAACTGTACCGGGCAGATGGCAGACGGCGTGTGTGGGCGAGCAGTCTTTAACTTTACTTTATTCATTTAGCAGACGCTCTTATCCAGAGCGACTTACAAATTGGAAAGTTATACATATTCATCCTGGTCCCCCCGTTGGAATGAACCACCACCCCTGGCGTTGCAAGCACCATGCTCTACCAACTGAGCCACACGGGCCCCAGTCTACTGATGTCAACGTTGTGACAACGAGTGCCCCATGGTGGCGATGGGTTTATGTATGGCATGAATAAGCTACGGACAACAAAAACATCATTTTTATTGATGGAAATTTGAATGCACAGAGATACCGTGACGAGATCCTTAGGCCCATTGTCGTGCCATTTATCCACCACCATCATCTCATGTTTCAGCATGATGATGCCAAGCCCCATGTCGCAAGGATCTGTACACAATTCTGGAAGCTGATAATGTCCCCTTCTTCCATGGCCTCCATACTCATTGGGCATTGACTGGTTTTTCTGATCTACGCCCTACCATTTTCTTAAGGTATCTGTAACCAACAGATGTATACGTATCTGTATTCCCAGTCATGTGAATCCATAGATTGGGACCAATGTATTTATTTCAATTGACTATATCTTATATGAACTGTAACTCAGTAAAATCTTAGAATTGTTGCTTGTTGCGTTATTATTTTTGTTCAGTGTAGTACATGCATCACATCAGTTAGTCTTAGCCTTCCTTATGTGCTAAAGTCACACACTTAACATAGAATCTAGTGACAATTCTGACATTCGACATCTCTTGGAAAAGTGTACCTTTTCCTATCAAAAACTAACTAAAGAAGTCTTCCCAAACAACTTCAACAGGATGTCAGTCAGTTTTTGAAAACCCATTGCTAAAGAATCATTTGCCAGCAAAACTTTAAAAAGTATGCTGAAATAATACACACCAAAGCAGTTTCCCAACTATTTAAGAGGCATATAATTTCCAATAATAAGTCTGGAGATGCACATGCAATTAAGTTGCAACTTGTCTTGAGTATGTATAAATATATAATATTATGCTGAGAGAGTGTCAACTGAAGGTGGCAGGTTAATAAATCAGACGTTGGGTGTGTTGTTTTTCTTGCATGGCTGAGACTGAGCTGGTGGTGACAGATGAAGCATGGGTATTATCTCGAGAAGAAGCTGAAAGAGAGAGTGGTCTGCCTGCCTGTGCTGTGCTGAGTTGAGCTGACAGACACACACCATGGAAGCTCTCCGTTTGACAGGTTCCCACCTGTGATTAAGTCTCAATGGCGAGCTCGGTCCTTTTTTTAGTCTCCTATTCAAATGCTCAAGTAGTTATGTCTATGTCAGGGATGGGCAACTGCCTTTGCAGGCCTGCGATCAATTTCCGGAACTCAGTCTCGGGTCACAGCTTACTGTTAGCGTCAGATAGTAGAATATACATGTTGCAATTATTTATTGTGCATCGCAGTATTTCTTGTTGGGGGGGGGGGGGTTGCCATCCCTGGTCTATATTATAGTGCACAGAACATCCTTCCGTCTCATACTGCAGAAATAAACTGCAAACCTGGTTTCAAAAAACAGATAAAGCAACACCTCGTGGCACAATGCCTCTCCCCTATTTGACCTAGATAGTTTGTGTGTATGCATGGATATGTAGGCTACGTGTGACTTTAAAAAAATMTATGTAGTTCTGTCCTTGAGCTGTTCTTTTTTAATGATGTTCTGTATTATGTCATTCTGTATTATGTTTCATGTTTAGTAACAGGAACATTAGCTTCTGGAAGATTAGGAAGAMTAGCTGCTGCTTTTGCCACAGCTAATGGGGATCCTAATAAAATACCAAATAGTGCCGTCTCTGGTAATACTGGGGCAGTATCGAGAGGTTCAAGTCGTAGACCAGAGTCGGGGATGATTCGCATTGTGAAAAGCAGCACCATTATAGTGAGGGTTGAGCACATACTGTATCAGAGCTAATATTAGAATGAAACCATTTCTTCACTTGATAGAGTAATGTGGAAAGGAAGTGTGTTCTGTTGATAAGAAAATAAGCATTGACATATGAGCTTGGCTGATAATGACAATGAATTAATATGAAAAMAATAGATATGCTTTAATATAGGTACTCTATCAACTCTTCAGAGTTCGGGAACACCAGTATTTACGCTTGTTGAAGAAGCTGCTATGTCTGGTTTGTATCCAGGTAGCAGGGGCAGCAGGGGTCCGTAGAGAGCCAGTGGGTCTGACCAGGTGAGAGAGGCAGGGCGCCCCACACTGTCCGAAGTGGCGCTACCCCTGAAACACAGCACAGACAGGGAATGCCATTTACTGCACATTAAAATGACCTAGAACAGCTACGAATTAGCCAATCTTCTTTATTTTGTTTTTGGGTGTCAACGACTTTTGAGCACTTTGTATACCGCCAAACTAGCTCTAGTCCACGCAAACGTCTGGTCCTTAGATATGCATGGGCCAAAGAGTCTGGTCGCATAGAGATCCTACTATAATTATTAAGTATTCTAATTCCTAATTCTTTGGATAGTCATTCATTTAGTATTTTGGAGAAATTACACCCTGTGCATACAAAGAAAGGTTACCCAGCACTCAACGTCTTTACTTTGGTGAGTTAAAGATTTAGATTATATGACTTAATTTGCAATTTATTTCATAATTTAGCAAAACAAAATGGGGGCCTGACGACTCACACTAAATTCTTCCGCTGCTCTGTTGTTCGCTACATACTTTYGTCTGAGACTCATTGAAGTCGTCTGTAGTGATGCGAGGAATGAGGGGTGTTGTACAAAACAAAGCCATCAGCAATTGGATTGTCTCTAACCAATCAGAGTATCAAATGACAAATTTTCTAACCTCCGCTTAACCACATTATCCACTAAATTGGCCAGATTTAAAAAACATTTGTTGATTTTTGATTATTTATTTTTATTAAAATGGCGCCGAAGAAGGCAGACGTTGTACGTGTCCCCAACCGATTGTGTTTTTTTGTTAATTTATTAGCGTATTTAGTAAAAATAAAAATAAAACGTATTTTGTACATAATGTTGCATCTACCGTCTCTTATGACCGAAAATAACTTCAGACATCAGGACTGCGATTACTCAACACGGACAGGCAGAATCATTTTTTACCTTTAACGAGTCTGATGAGCCCGAAGCGAGCGATACACTGCTTTCTCGGGAACAGGCCCATCTCCCTGTGATTTACGTGAAGAGGAGGCGGAGAAAAAGGGGCCAAAGGGCGGGCGTCCTTTTGAGAATTCGAAGGCGATCGAATAAACCCTCACTTCCTTCCATTCTGCTAGTAAACGTGCAATCTTTGGAGAATAAAATTGATGAACTACACACAATATTAAACTACCAACGGGACATTCAAAACTGTAATATCTTCTGCTTCACGGAGTCGTGGCTGWACGATGACACTATCAAGATATAGCTGGCTGGTTATACGTTGTACCGGCAGGATATTACAGCGGCGTCTGGTAAGACAAGGGGCGGCGGACTATGTATTTTTGTAAATAACAGCTGGTGCACAATATCTAAGGAAGTCTCGAGCTATTGCTCGCCTGAGGTAGAGTATCTTATGATAAGCTGTAGACCACACTATCTACCTAGGGAGTTTTCATCTGTATTTTTCATAGCTGTTTACATACCACCACAGTCAGAGGCTGGCACTAAGACAGCACTCAATGAGCTATATTCCACCATAAGCAAACAAGAAAACGCTCACCCAGAGGACTTTAATGCAGGGAAAATTAAATCAGTTTTACCAAATGTCTACCAGTATGTTAAATGTGCAACCATAGGGAAAAAAACTCTGGATCACCTTTGTAGAAATAGGCAGGGTTCATGACCTTGGCAACCAGACAACTCTGATATAAAGTGTTTTTTCTTGAAGTTGCCGGGATGTCACGTGTCCTACTTATATCAGCACACTCATAACAACCTACTCATTCAGAATACTCCATTCAATCAAATAATCCACACGTAGCAAATAAGTCATTACATTTTTTGTTAACAAAATTCGACTGTCAAATACAAAAACACCTCGCTTGGTGAGAGAAAACAAAACCGCTGGAGAAGACAGATTTTGGGCCCGTTATCCCTCTCCCTTTGCCTCTTCCTCTCTGGCATTACCCACGTGTGTTCTGTCTCTGGCCCAATGCATTGGTTTCTGGACCAATCAGATGGCCACGAACGTGTTCATGTTTGGTGAAGTACTCAGATCAAAAGACAGTACAGTATGAAAGGGAAATGTAAAGAAATGTTCAACTTCATATTCATCATCTCCAGCACCACCTCAACAGCAACATGTGAAAATTGCGACTTTCTAGGTTTTGTAGTAAAAAAATTGAGAAGGATAAGTGTGTCCAATGACATCATCGGTGTGCATCGTGTGATTTTAACCAATTAGGAGTTGGCATTGCCTACTAATTGGTTGATGATGTCATTGGAAACACTTCTATCCTCTATATTTTTTACTTCAAAACATAAAAACCCTCCATTTTCACATATGTTGATGTTGGGAGATGATGAATAGTTCAAAATGTTTGACATTTCCCTTGAAGATAGGCTACAACTGCTTCTCCAAAAGAAATCCCTGATCACACTTGTAGGCAATGTCATGGCGAGGTTGGCCTCAGGGTTTAGAAACTCCGTGCTCAGATCCAGAACATTGCGCAAAAGAAACTAACATGCTGACCAAAGTGCCTCCACCATCGTGTGCATGTTGATTTTGTCCAACCACACCAGAACCGTTCATGACACGCAGGTTAAAATATCATAACCAACTGTGGACCAACTATATTCATTTGGGAACAGGTCAAAACACACGAAACATTCATGGACATTTAGCTAGCTTTCTGTTGCTAGCTAATTTGTCCTGGGAGATAAACATTGGATTATTTTACCTAAAATGCATATGGTCCTTCTTTTTTTTTTGCTGGATCTTTATACAAAATTGTGTGTTCTCTACTCCGGCAATTAACTAATTAAGATAAAAAGGGACGCTATTCCTGGAAGCTGAAAATGTCCCAGTTCTTCCATGGCCTGCAAATTCACCAGACATGCCACCTATTGAGTATGTTTGGGATGCTCTGGACCAACGTGTACAACAGCGTGTTCCAGTTCCCGCCAATATCCAGCAACTTTGCACAGCCATTGAAGAGTGGGACAACATTCCACAGGCCACAATCAACAGCATGAGGGAATGGTGGATACACCAGATACTGACGGGTTTTCTGATCCACGATCTGTGACCAACAGATGCATATCTGTATTCCCAGTCATATGAAATCCATAGATTAGAGCCTAATTTATTTATTTCAATTGACTGATTTACTTATATGAACTGTAACTCAGTAAAATCTTTGAAATTGTTYCATTTATGTTTTTGCTCAGTATAGTTAGTTCTCTCTCCTCATTCCTCTTCTGTGGATTTTATATGGCAGATGGCAACCAACTTTAACTTCTCCAGGATAGGGGGCAGTATTTTCACGTCCGGATGAAAAGCGTGCCCAAAGTAAACTGCCTGTTTCTCAGGCCCAGAAGCTAGGATATGCATATAATTGGTCGATTTAGATAGAAAACACTCTAAAGTTTCTAAAACTGTTAAAATGTCTGTGTCTGTGAGTATAACAGAACTTATTTGTCAGGCGAAACCCCGAGGACAAATATTCCAGGGGYAAAAAAATTGAGGTCACTGTGTTTTCAATTGGCTTTCTATGGGAAACTATATTTATGAGGAACCTGGTTGCAGTTCCTATGGCTTCCACTAGATGTCAACAGTCTTTAGAAATTGGTTGATGTTTTTCTTTTGAGAAATGAAGAAGTAGGGCTGTTCATTGTGAGTGTCAAGCCAAGTGGACTCTGTGTGGCGCGCGTGAACTGGAGCTCGCTCCACGTTGTTTTTATCCGCTATTGAGCACAGTATATTCTTCCTTAAATTTMATCGATTATTTACGTTTCTAAGGTTGGATTAGGAAAGTTGTTTGAAATGTTTCGACCAAGTTTACAGGTAACTTATTAGATACTTTGTAGTCATGTTGGGAGAGTTGGAACCGGTGTATTTCTGAATCAAACGCGCCAAATAAATGGACATTTTGGGGATATAAAGAGGGAATTTATCGAACAAACGGACCATTTGTGATGTTTATGGGACATTTTGGAGTGCCAACAGAAGAAGATCTTCAAAGGTAAGGCATGAAATATATCGTTATTTCTGACTTTTGTGTCGCACCTGCCTGGTTGAAATATGTTTTTCATGTGTTGGTATGCGGGGCGCTGTCCTCAGATATTCACATGGTTTGCTTTTGCCGTAAAGCCTTTTTGAAATCTGACACGGCGYCTGGATTAACAACAAGTTAAGCTTTATTTTGATGTATTGCACTTGTGATTTTATGAAAGTTAAATATTTATAGTAATTTAATTTGAATTTGGCGCTCTGCAATTTCACCGGATGTTGTCGAGGTGGGACGCTACCGTCCCACTGATCCGAAAGAAGTTAAGGACCAGGCTTTAGACATAGTTTCAGGCTTTTATTTTGAAAAATGAGCGAGATTTTTCAAAAGTAGTCAGGTGTCCTCTGATTAGTTCCTGCGCGCGAGAGGGGTAGCTCTCCATTTTCTTTCTCTCTTTTATTGAATAGGTTACGGTTCGGTTGAATTATTATCGATTATGTTTGTTAAAAACAACCTGAGGATTGATTATAAAAAACATTTGACATGTTTTTACGAACACTTTTTGGAATTTTCYTCGAACGGAACGAGGCTTTGGTTTTCTGAACATAACGCGCAACCCAAATGGCGTTCTTTTGTTATAAAAGTAATATTTATCGAACAAAAATAACATTTGTTGTGTAACTGGGAGTCTCGTGAGTGCAAACATCCGAAGATTATCAAAGGTAAGCGATTAATTTTATTGCTTTTCTGACTTTCGTGACCATGCTAATTTGGGGCTAGCTATTGTAGCATTGATTGATATACTCACAAAAGCTTGGATTGCTTTCGCTGCAAAGCATATTTTCACAATCTGACACGATAGGTGGATTAACAACAAGCTAAACTGTGTTTTGGTATATTTCACTTGTGATTGCATGATTATAAATATTTTTTGTAATTATATTTGAATCTGATACATTTGAAATTTTCTTCTGCCTTTCAGGACCGGAATGAGGCTGTAGTTTTCTGAACATAACTCGCAACCCAAATGGCGTTCTTTTGTTATAAAAGTAATATTTATCGAACAAAATAACATTTATTGTGTAACTGGAGTCTCGTGAGTGCAAACATCCGAAGATTATCAAAGGTAAGCGATTCATTTTATTGCTTTTCTGACTTTCGTGACCATGCTAATTTGGGGCTAGCTGTTGTAGCATTGATTGATACACTCACAAAAGCTTGGATTGCTTTCGCTGCAAAGCATATTTTCAAAATCTGACACGATAGGTGGATTAACAACAAGCTAAGCTGTGTTTTGGTAATATTTTGCGCCCTGCAATTCAGCAGTTGTTTAGGAAAATGATCCCGCTAAAGGGATCCGTAGCGCAGAGAAGTTGGTTGAGAGAATGAAGCTGGTTGAGAGAATACCAAGAGTMTGCAAAGCTGTCATCAAGGCAAAAGGTGGCTACTTTGAAGAATCTAAAATATATTTTGATTTGTTTAACACTTTCTTTTTTGGCTACTACATGATTCCATATGTGTTATTTCATAGGTTTGATGTCTTCACTATTATTCTACAATGTAGAATAAAAAACCCTTGAATGAGTAGGTGTGTCCAAACTTTTGACTGGTACTGTACGTCCTTGGGTGTTGCATAGCCTTTGGCCAGAGTTATGCCGCGCTTTGTTTTCCGGATGTCTAGCCCACATTTTCTGTACAGGACACCTACAGCACCCGTTGTCACAGGAAGGCCAAAAAGATCATCAAGGACAACAACCACCTGAGCCAATGCCTGTTCACCCCGCTACCATCCAGAAGGTGAGGTCAGTACAGGTGCATCAGAGCTGGGACCGAGAGACTGAAAAACAGCTTCTATCTCAAAGTCATCAGACTGTTAAACAGCCGTCACTAACACAGAGAGGATGCTGCCTACATACAGACTCAAAATCACTGGCCACTTTAATAAATGGAACACTAGTCACTTTAATAATGCCACTTTAGTAATGTTTACATATCTTGCATTACTCATCTCATATGTATATACTGTATTTTTATACCATCTATTGCCTCTTTCCTGTGCCGCTCGGTCATCGCTCATCCATATATTTATATGTATATATTCTTATTCCATCCCTTTACTTAGATTTGTGTTTATTAGATAGTTGTTGTGGAACTGTTGTTAGATATTACTGCACTGTCGGAACTAGAGGCACAAGCATTTCGCTACACTCGCATCAACATCTGCTAACCATGTGTACGTGACCAATAAAATTTGATTTGAAGCACGTGCTCCACTTTTTTCTTGCCTAGTTAAATAAAGGTTAAAAAAACAGTAAAACAATGCACGAGTTAAAAATATTTAACGCATGTGGTACACAGAATGCACCCTCTGCAGCCTAGTGCTGAAGCGTTGCGGCCTGTTCCATTGAAAATGATTGACTTCCGCTGGAATGCAAAGAGTTTGATGCATCTAGTTGACATGAGGCGTTAGGAGTTCTTGGTACGCAGTCAAGAAATCCTCCAAAAATGGACATGGAAAGCGACAGAGCACGGGGACAACGGATTGTCTTCARGCGATGGACCAGAGCTAGGCATTCATCAAGATAGACATGTAAACGAAAGATAAGAACGGATTTGTTGAGCAACGTACATGCCGATAAGAGATTATTATCGATAAGTGATTATTTCTGATGGAATGGTGATCTTAAATAGTTAGCTTGCGGAGTGTCTCACTAAATCTGACAAGCTGAGAAAGCTGAGAAGTTAGCATTAGCTATAGCATAGCGTGCAGCCTTTGTCCTTCAAAACAGACTACATGGTTCAGTATGCAACCCAATTACATATTCATGGTTAAAACGTATAATTTGGGAAATATATTAACCTCCCAGTGTAATCCGGAGGGCACAGCCCATCCGTACGGACGGCGCCATCTTGAAGTTATGAAAGGTCCTGAACAGCACAACAAGTAGACTGAGATGTGCCGATTCAAAAATAAGATTTTGTTTAATTTGGAAAACTAATAACATTACATTATGGATAACGTACAGGTAAATATGATTCATATGAAAGCTATGTTCAATGTAATTAAAGCTATAATGAAGTAAAGTGTTTAAATTATAACCATGTAGGCTTCACATGACCTGGACCTCAGATCCTGGTATTAGGCTATATGGGTGACTGGTTAAGAAGTATTGGGTGGCGTGGCATATAACCCAGCTATTCTGTGTGAAATACAAATGCATTTTCTGTCTGTTAAATTAGCTTGATTTCTGATGCCTGTTTCTGTTGAATGTATTCACAGGTTCAACTTAAAGAGCAAGGCTCATGCTATGCTTATTGCCACTGTGTGTTCTATTACAATATGTTTCAGCATTTCATGAGACTTCTCACAGCTGCAGAAGGCAAGGAACTGTGAAAAAAAAAAGGCCTCTAGACCAGAATACCCTGTTACAGATCATGTCTCTCATATCTGTGATAGCCGCCATGTATGCTGCAGCTTCGGAAATGACTCCCAGCAGCAATGCACTGAACATGGAAAAGTGAGGGTGCTGAAGCTGTCAGGAAATATGACAGGAGACAGGAAACAAATTAWAAAGATTCTGGAAGGTCCCTCTCCCACTGTCAGTGAAACGAGCAGAGTTCAAGCTTAAAATACATTTCAAAATCTACAGGTTTCGAATATGGCAATTACGTTGTACATGTGACAAACATCTGTCCGGTTCTACTYTTATTCGCTCTCCTTGGGGTTTGATTACAAATGACTCTGAGACTTTTCTGCATAATTTACAGCCCTTTTCTCAGTGTAAATATGAGTGTTTACTGTGTTAGACATGAGTGTAGCTGCAGCACTAGTATGGGGCAGTGTAGGAGGCAGGAGAGCTACAGTATGTCTTATCATAATGATTCAGGTGTTGCATAACCATAATCCATTAAGTATCTAAAGGAACAAATAGCTGTGTGTTTCTCAATCCATGCTATATTCAGGTGATAGAAGGGATAACTTTCCTCTGTAAATTATACTGACTCCACAGAGTATCTCTTGATGTTAATCAAGTGTGACATATCGCTACTAGAAAATTAACCTTGTCCATTCATATGTCCTGGAGCATTGGCAATATTACATTGTAATGACACACCACTGTAAAGACATTGTAGTGACACTGTAATGACTCTTCTCTTACAAGAGGGATAACCCTATCACTTCACCCGCTCTGTCTGACCCCTCTTCAAGCTTCGGTCCAGTAGAACTGCATGCTCTTTTTACTCAGATCTCCATGCCTGTTCCTCTGGTCTGTGACAGACGCTTCCATAATCAGTCTCAATTCACCGTGCTCTGTATAATTACCCTCCCTCAGGCTACCAGCTGGGCCCTCAGCCACAGGAAGTGGTTTTGTGTGTGGCGGGTCACCCATCACTCCCGCCAGAGGACTCAGCTGTAATTGGCGCGTGGCGAGGGAAAATATCAACAGTGTGTGTCGCAATTGCATTCAGTATAAATGTGGCAGCATTATATTCCTTTTCTGTGGGATAATGAAGGTAATGGTATCAAGTTATTTTGTATGGGAGGAGTAACTGCTGTGCTGTAGTGTGATACTGTTATCAAGAGAAGTTGCACACTCAGAGGGCTTCTACACAAATAACTGACTAACTGAGGTGAGTTAAAACAACTTCTGCTTAGCACACACACACACACACACACACACACACACACACACACACACACACACCACACACACACACACAACACACCACACACACACACACCCACACAACACACCCACACACACACACACACACACACAACAACACACACAACACACACCACACACACACACCACACACACACACACACACACACACACACACACACACACACACACACACCAACACCACACACACACACACACACACACACACACACAGAGAGTCCCCATTCCTCTTATCCATATCTAGTCCAGATCTATTGTCCAGGCCAGGCATTTCCTGAAGAGACCCTTAGGGGACCCTGAAGGGGTTGATGGGGAGCAAGCCTCCAGCCCCCACGCTGATTGATGTCAGCCTGTAATCTCCAAAGCCACCTGGAGAAGTCGATTTAGTGAGGTCACTCTGGGCACAACCTGACAGGGATCGATGCATCCCTGTTGGCACCATGCAGCACTGGACCAAGCCACTGACTCTGGCAGCACTGAGGAGAGAGAGGGAAGGAGGGGAGAAAGAAAAAGAGAGAGAGGGGGGAGAAAGAGAGAGGGGAGGAGGGAGAAAAGAGAGGGGAGGGGGGAGAAAGAGAGGGGGGGAGAAAGGGAGAGAGGGGGGGTTGAGAAAAGAGAGAAATAGGGGGAGGAAAAGAGAAAAGAGAAAGAGAGAGAGGGGAGGAGGGAGAAAAGAGAGTGGTGAGAAGGGAGAAAATAGAGAGGGGGAAGGAGGGAGAAAACATCAATAGTGACACAATAGCATTCAAGATAGTCCACAGGTGCAATTTGGAGCATCAGTGTTCCTGACCAATAGTGCAAGAAGCATCTCTATCAAATCACCCGGTTCCTCTTCTCAACAGACCATTGTATATCATACATTTTATTTGGGGAACCAGTTCATCAGGACACAAATGAAAGCACACCTAGGATGCACTTTTCATTACAGTAAAGTGTCAACTGCTGACATTCCATAAGGACAGTCTATTCATTTTGGATGAATTTTCCCTGCTTTGGGGTTATCAGTGTTCCTCACACTGCGCTGCTGTGAGCAATGTTGACTGTCAGGCATATGCTGTTTTCCTCGCCAGGGAAATTGCTGCCTAGCCATTCAGCCCCAGAGTTTTTATTTAAGATTATTGATATGAAATAATGGCTTTTCTGGGAACACGACCAAAGAGACTTACTAACTCAGTGTATCCAGTTCCATTTAGAGGAAAATTAGTCTGTGTACTTTGTTAGCTGGAAACACAAAGGCTAAATTGAACTAAAGTGATAGTCCAGCAATAGTGAAATTGGAGGTTGTCACATTAGGGCTTGGCTAAACATGAAACAAAGTGTTGGCAGGTCCACTGGCCAATTTTCTGCTATTGTTTTGATGTCCCTGAAACAGCCATGAAATATATTAGTGATGAAGAAAGCATACACAGGCAGCCCAATTCTGATATTTATTTTTACAAAATGMTATTTTGGCCAATRAGATCAGCTCTGAAAAAGAGCTGATGTAAAAAMATCTGATGATTGGTCAAAAGGCCAATTAGTGGAAAAAAGATCAGCGTTGGGCTGCTTGTGTAAACACAGCCATGTTTCTGTTTGAGGGTAACCCTTTTGTTTTGTTCTAAATGAAAGCGCCGTCTCAGCCGATCATAATAGGAATAATAATTGATGAGTGATGGGACATTCACGTGCTTGTTGGAAGTCTTATGTCTGACAGGATTGTGTTCAAGTGCTTTAGAAGTTGGAACAATTCTTCAACCAATACGATTTTAGATCGCTAGATAAGCTAGCTGACGTTGCTAATAAAGTTAGCTAGCTTGCTTAACATTTAGAATATGGTCAAACTATCTACATTCTACTGTAACGATGTGCGCTGATAGCCGGGCAGCAAGTTCAGGGAGTGAGTGTTTTAATAAATAAACGGGACATAATACAAAACAAGAAACAGTAACAATGCACAGACAAGAAACAGAAACAATGATGCCTGGGGAAGGAACCGAAGGGAGTGACATACTGTATATAGGGCAGGTAATCAAGAAGGTGATGGAGTCCAGGTGAGTGTCATAATGCGTGTAACAAGGTGACAGGTGTGCGCCATAACGAGCAGCCATGTGACCTAGAGGCTGGAGAGGGAGCACACGTGACATCTACATTATCCACATTGATGAGTTTGGAATGGTCAAAAACTGTTTTGTTTTCATCTTTTGGTTGAAAAGTGGTGAATTGTCAGAACTCGTGTAACAACATTTTCTCTGAGTTTCCCATTCACTTATAATGGAGAGTCGTTCAAGTGAAACTTCCCGGTCAAAAGTCAGAACTTCCGTTAACTCCAACAGCACAGGATCAAACCCGAGAGCCTAATAACCATAACAGAATGCAATTAAATAGTGATTCTCTTTGATTTCTTCATCATTTAAAATGGGGAAAAAAGCACTTGAACATCTGAGTTATCTCATTGCAGGTGCATGGGAACAATGTGATTACTTACTAAGAAAAGACAAACGAGCACAATGCTCTTGCTCATGTCACTTATTTTTATTAAAGCTTACATGATGGCCTTTTGGCCTTTCAAGAGTAATTTCTTCATAATTTAACACCAAAAGGTTTGATAAAAATCACACATGACCGATAAATAATTGAACCAACTCTGTCAGATGAAATATTGATTGTGAAAAACGATTTAATATTAATGAAGTGAGCAGAGTTGGAGGCAAACTTAGTCTTTTCCAAAAGAGAGACATCCCATTGAACACCACAGTGTTAATTACAAGGGAGATGGGGAATAGGAAGACGGGTCAATTGTTTGCATGTAGTAAGCATATTTGAAATGGCTTCAATACTTCATCAGATGAGAGCAACATTGTCACTGATTAAAGTGCTGGGGGCGAATCACATCGTCGGAGCGATTGACAAAGAAAAAKTATATATTAATAAGGATTCTTTATTAAGATAGGCATTTGAATGTCCCTGCGGGGCAGAATGAGACATATAGTCAGACCAAGGACGGCGAGGTTGGGAGAAAAGCTACATGGGATAAAGTGATGGAGAGGTAATGAGAAAAAGGGATGAGAATAGGGAATGAAAGGTTGAAAAAGAGAGATGGGAAAGAGGGAATGAGGGAGAATGAGAGATATAGCATGATAGGGTAATGACAGGAAGGAACTTGAATGTGCTGTTAGGAGGCTGACAGGCCGAGCAGGGAAGGTGACCGAGGCTGTAAGAACAGCAGAAGGATCAGAAACGACAGCAGACTAACTGGAGATGAATGAAACAGGAGCAGAGTTGACCTACAGAGAAACACCCAGAGAMAGGACCGACAGAAAACAGAGGGAGGTAGAGGAGGAACAGATGTATAAAAAGAAAGATCCTGAGAGAGGACCGACAGAAAACAGAGGGAGGTAGAGGAGGAACAGATCCAGAGAGAACAAACAGACACCCAGAGAGAACATCTAGACACCCAGAGAGAACATACAGACACCCAGAGAGAACATACAGACACCCAGAGAGAACATATTAAGACACCCAGCAGAGAACACAACAGACAGCCCAGAAGAGAACATATAGACAAACCGGACGAGAAATATAGACAATCAGAGAGAACATACAGACACCAGAGAGAACATATAAGGACACCCAGAGAGAACATAGACACCAGAGAGAACATACAGACAACGACTCAGAGAGAGAACATACAGACACCCAGGAGAGAAACATACAGACCCAGAGAGAACAAAGAACGAGAAACATATAGAAACCCAGAGAGAACATATAGACACCCAGAGAGAGACATAACAGACAGAGAGAACATACAGACACCAGAGAGAAATATAGACACCCAGAGAGAACATACAAACACCCAGAGAGAACATACAGACACCCAGAAGAGACATCAGACACCCAGAGAGAACAATAAGACACCCAGAGAGAACATACGAACCCAGAGAGAACATCTAGACACCCAGAGAGAACATTACAGACACCCAGAGAGAACATATAGACACCAAGAGAAATACAGACACCCGAGAGAACATATAGACACCCAGAGAGAACAAACAGACACCAGAGAGAACAAAAGGACACCAGAGAGAACATATAGACACCGAGAGAAAAACAGACACCCAGAGAGAAAACAAACAGACACCCAGAGAGAAACATATAGAAACACCCAGAGAGAACATACAGACACCATGAGAGAACAACAGACACCCAGAGAGAACAAACAGACACCAGAGAGAACATACAGACACCCAGAGAGACAACAAGACACCAGAGCAGAACAAACAGACAGCCAGAGGAGAACAAAGACACCAGAGACGAAATACACGACACCCAGAGAGAACAAACAGACACCCAGAAGAGAAAAACAGACACCAGAGAGAACAAACAGACACCAGAGAGAACAAACAGACACCCAGAGAGACACAAACAGACACCCAGAGAGAACAAACAGACACCCAGAGAGAACAAACAGACACCCAGAGGAACAAACAGAGAGAACAAAAGACAGCAGAGAGAACAAACAGACAACCAGAGAGAACAAACAGACACCAGAGAGAACAAACAGACACCCAGAGAGAACAAACAGACACCAGAGAGAACATACAGACACCAAGAGAACATACAGCACCAGGAGAACATACAGACACCAGAGAGAAATACAGACACCCAGAGAGAACATACAGACCCAGAGAGAACATACAGACACCCAGAGAGAACATACAGACACCAGAGAGAACATACAGACACCAGAGAGAAATACAGACACCAGGAGAACATACAGACACCAGAGAGAACATACAGACACCCAGAGAGAACATACAGACACCCAGAGAGAACATACAGACACCCAGAGAGAACAAACAGACACCCAGGAGAACAACAGCCCCAGAGAGAACAAACAGACACCAGAGAGAAAAACAGACACCCAGAGAGACAAACAGACACCCAGAGAGAACAAACAGACACCACGAGAGAACACAGACCCAGAGAGACCATATAGACACCCAGAGAGAACACAGACACCCAGAGAGAACATACAGACACCGAGAGAACATACAGACACCCAGAGAGAACATATAGACACCCAGAGAGAAAAACAGACACCCAGAGAGAACATATAGCACACCAGAGAGAACAACAGCCAGAGAAAAACAGACCCCAGAGAGAACATACAGACACCAGAGAGAACAAACAGACACCCAAGAGAACAAACAGCACCAGAGAGAACAACAGACACAGAGAGAAACAGACACCCAGGAGAAAAACAGACACCCAGAGAGAACAAACAGACACCAGAGAGAAAAACAGACACCAGAGAGAACAAACAGACACCAGAGAGAACAAACAGACACCCAGAGAGAAAAACAGACACCCAGAGAGAACAAACAGACACCCAGAGAGAACAAACAGACACCCAGAGAGAACAAACAGACACCCAGAGAGAACTAGACATACCAGGAGAACATACAGACACCAGAGAGAACATACAGACACCAGAGAGAACATACAGACACCCAGAGAGAACATACAGACACCCAGAGAGAACATACAGACACCCAGAGAGAACATACAGACACCAGAGAGAACATACAGACACCCAGAGAGAACATAAGAACCCAGAGAGAACATACAGACACCCAGAGAGAACATACAGACACCCAGAGAGAAATACAGACACCAGAGAGAACATACAGACACCAGAGAGAACAAACAGACACCCAGAGAGAAACAACAGACACCCAGAGAGAACAACAGACCCGAGAGAACAACAGACACCGAGAAACACAGACAGAGAGAACAAACAGACACCCAGAGAGAACATACAGACACCCAGAGAGAACATGACACCCGAGAGAACATACAGACACCCAGAGAGAACATACAGACCCAGAGAGAACATACAGACACGAACCAGAGAGAACATATAGACACCCAGAGAGAACAAAACAGACACCAGAGAGAACATATAACACCCAGAGAGAACAAACAGACACCCAGAGAGAACATACAGACACCCAGAGAGAACATACAGACACCCAGAGAGAACAAACAGACACCAGAGAGAACATATAGACACCCAGAGAGAACAAACAGACACCCAGAGAGAACATACAGACACCCAAGAGAGAACATACAGACACCCAGAGAGAACATACAGACACCCAGAGAGAACATATGACACCCGAGAGAACAAACAGACACCCAGAGAGAACATACAGACACCCAGAGAGAACATACAGACACCCATAGAGAACATAAGACAACCCAGAGAGAACATACAGACACCCAGAGAGAACATACAGACACCAGAGAGAACATACAGACACCCAGAGAGAACATACAGACACCCAGAGAGAACATATAGACACCCAGAGAGAACAAACAGAACACCCAGAGAGAACATACAGACACCCAGAGAGAACATACAGACACCCAGAGAGAACATACAGACACCCAGAGAGACATACAGACACCAGAGAGAAAAACACCCAGAGAGAACATACAGACACCCAGAGAGAACATACAGACACCCAGAGAGAACAAACAGACACCCAGAGAGAACATACAGACACCCAGAGAGAACAAACAGACACCCAGGAGAACAAACAGACACCCGAGAAGAACAAACAGACACCCAGAGAGAACATACAGACACCCAGAGAGAACAAACAGAACCCAGAGAGAACATACGACACCCAGAGAGAACAAACAGACAGACACAGACCTGGAACATGATGATACTCTTTATGTTCTAAGACCAGACAGACTTGTAGAGAGCCATGGACAACAGGGACACAGAGAGGCCAGAGATACAATTTGGCATAGAGACATACAGAGTCTTGGGAGAAGAGGCATATGAACACAGAGATATACTGTATAGTCTTGGAAGAAGAGGCATTTGAACACAGAGATATACTGTACAGTCTTTGGAGAAGAGGCATATAAACACAGCGATATACTGTACAGAGTCTTTGGAGAAGAGGCATATGAACACAGAGAAATAGAGAATCCATCAGACACAACAAACAATCCATTCAAACCTATCAAGCAGGGGTATTCAAGTACTATTTTAGAAGGTCCAGTTACACAAATGTTCTAGGTGGCAAAGGTCTGGATGAATAATGTCATTTATGAGCTTAGTAACAAACCCCCACCTCACAACCCATGCAACACCAAACTGTTCACACCCCTCTTGTTGGCGGAGAGAAAATGTTGCTCTATTAAAGCTAATTTCCTGCAATTCTATGCATTCTTRCATGTCTTATGTGTGTTTATATGATACCAGGGGTCAAAGCCCGACCAAGTTTTGGGGGGGGACCTGCAGTCCGTATTTACCCCGTTCTGGGTCCGGATCCGGTCCTGCTGTCCGCCAGTTGAGTATGAAGGCTATAGAGCATCAAATAATCATTGATGTCTGGGCAGTCAGCGCTGATGGGGACAAACAGACATTAGTCATTAGATATTAGTCAAGCAATGATTCACTTTTACCTCTGAGCTAAAGGACATGTCTCAATTGTGATCTCTTTATGCAGGTATATGAATTCATGAGTGGACTGTGTTTGATTTTGGCATAGACGAGCAGGAGTCACAGTCAAGGTTTTATGGTTTTATTGAGTAAGTATGGCTCTTTTCAAATGGCTGAATTAAAAGGACAAGGCTGTAATGTGCTGGATGAATTGAGGGACTGTGCGTGTAATGGAATGGAACAGCTCTCCTGGTGTTTGGGTATATTTTTGTTCTATACCTCTCCTGGTGTTTGGGTATATTTTTGTTCTATACCTCTCCTGGTGTTTGGGTTATTTTTTGTTCTATACTCCTGGGTGGTTGGTTATATTTTTGTTCTAGTACCTCTCCTGGTTGTTTGGGTATATTTTTTGTTCTATACCTCTCCTGGTGTTTGGGTATATTTTTGTTCTATACCTCTCCTGGTGTTTGGGTATATTTTTGTTCTGTACCTCTCCTGGTGAGTCAGCAACAACTACACATAGAGCAAATACGGTCATCATCACTGGCCAGGTGGAGATGGACGTGTGATCTACTTGACCTTTGATCACAATAGCAAGTGTAATGTAGCCTTTAACGTTGACCTTTAACCTGACCTCACACATTAGTTGTTTTAAAAACCTTGGCACTGATTTCTATGCCTTGTTGTTGTGAGGGTTCAGTGAAACCCTCCCGGGCATCTTCCTGAGCTAAAAGATTAGGCTTCAGAGAAAAGATCGCAACACATGGGAACACATGAAAAATACATGTACATAATACTTAAAAGATAGTCTCCATGCAAATTAAAAAACACAGCCTCAAGAGGGTAGATGAGTTAACTTATTCGTTCACTTTACACATTCACAAGTTAAAGGAAAAATGAATGAATGATGACATGTTTCTCCACACTTCTCTGTCCAGATTATTATCCCCCCCCTCATAACTCTTTGACATGGCTAAATGGTGATGGACTCAACAGTAGTACCTGCTCCAGGAGGAGTTAATCTAGGATCAGCTCCTCTCAAACCTCACTTGAACATTCTTTTTTAGAAGCCTGGATTTGGTGACAAAATTATAATATATTTTGCAACTGCAAATACAGTACCAGTCAAAAGATTGGACACACCTACTCATTCAAGGGTTTTTCTTTATTTTTACTATTTTCTACATTGTAGAATAACAGTGAAGACATCAAAACTATGAAATAACAWATATGGAATCATGTAGTAACCAAAAAAGTGTTGCTGYGTATGCTGAGCACTTGTTGGCTGCTTTTCTTTCATTCTGCGGTTCAACTCATTCCAAACCATCTCAATTGGGTTGAGGTCGGGTGATTGTGGAGGCCAGGTCATCTGATGTTGCACTCCATCACTCTCCTTCTTGGTCAAATAGTCTTTACACAGCCTGGAGGTGTGTTGAGTCATTGTCCTGTTGAAAAACAAATGATAGTGCCATTAGTGGTTTCTTTGCAGCAATCGACCATGAAGGCCTGATTCACGCAGTTGATGTTGAGATGTGTCTGTTACTTGAACTCCGTGAAGCATTTATTTGTGCTGCAATCTGAGGTACAATTAATGAACTTATCCTCTGCAGCAGAGGTAACTCTGGGTCTTCCTTTCCTGTGGCGGTCCTCATGAGAGCCAGTTTCATCATAGCGCTTGATGGTTTTTGCACTGAAACTGCACTTGAAACTTTAAAAGTTCTTGGAATTTTCCAGATTGACAGACCTTCGTGTGTTAAAGTAATAATGGACTGTCTCTTTACTTATTTGAGCTGTTCTTGCCATAATATGAACTTGGTCTTTTACCAAATAGGGCTATCTTCCGTATACTACCCCTACCTTGTCATAACACAACTGATTGGCTCAAACACATTAAGAAGGAAAGAAATTCAACAAATMAACTTTTAACAAGGCACACCTGCTAATTGAAATGCATTCCAGGTGACTAACTCATGAAGCTGGTTGAGAGAATACCAAGAGTGTGCAAAGCTGTCATCAAGGCAAAGGGTGGCTACTTTGAAGAATCTCAAATAATAAATATATTTTGATTTGTTTAACACTTTTATTGGTAACTACATGATTCCATATGTGTTATTTCATAGTTTTGATGTCTTCACTGTTATTCTACAGTACAATGTAGAAAATAGTAAAAATAAAGAAAAACCCTTGAATGAGTAGATGTGTCCATACTTTTGACTGGTACTGAATGTAGAGTTGTCTGAAGTTATATTTGGTCTGTTTTTCTCAGTTGTGTAATAGTTAGAAAATATTACCACAAAACAGACACAGTAGAGCAAATTGGAGCAAACCGAGCCAGACCACACTAGACTAATTGATCCCATTGGGCAAAACATTGTTTCCACGTAATTTCAACCCCCAAAATCTACGTGATGACGTTGAATCAACGTGGAAAACMAATTGGAATTTCTAAAATCAACATAAGGGCAGTTCATCTTTTTTTCACCCAACTTTTAACCTAAATCCAATGATATGGTGAAATGTTTTGTTGATTGAACATTAGTTTGACAACTGAACCAAATGTAAATCCAAACTTAACATTGAACTGACATCTGTGCCCAGGGAAATGGCAGATCTGATGTACTAAAGCCGGTACGATTGATTAAGTAAACTGCTATCTCCCATTCAGCAGCTAACCTGGCCGTAATTACTTCTGAAGAGCTGCATCCACGGTAACTGCAAGCTAAAAGCATTCTGGAATTTCTCCCTGACTGCCCATGAATTATTCATTCCATTATAATCCTGAGGAAACTGTGGAATTTATCTTTCTTAACCATTTTCATGAATAGTGACATAATGGAGAGAGAAATAGAGTGAGAAAACTTCCTTTCATTACTGTGCTCATGCGGTTATCTAACGGTCTGTCTGTTGGATGTGATGGGGGCTAACTATAATAAATGTATCCAGGGAGACATGATGTAAATCATTATCAGTGGAGAGACAGTGACCTCGCCCTGGCTTGGACCCATCGCTCTGTCTCTAAAATGGCAGCTCCTATTTATAGGCTGCCAGACAGGCAGTTACCGTTCCCCAGAAAATGTGCTTTTAAATTATCGTCAKTTCATTATTCATTAGCGCACATTCAGGACGTATTACGCCTGTTGAATAATTAAAGCAGGTTAATAATTCAAAATGAGATAAACATGGGCTGGGTTAACACAGTTAATAATTAGCCTGGGACAGTTAGAGAGCCACTGACTGACGGTTTTTGAACTGTGTGACTAAAGTCATTTATTACCATGCTGTGACGATGATCTGATATTATATAGCTTATGACTTGGAACATGCTGTTGACATTGTGTTGCTTGAGGACATGGGGAGATGGGGAGATCATTTTTTAATGTAATGTCATCTACTCATAACAAAAACGTCCATTAAGGATATGTTGGGGAAAGTATGACTAGGTCGTTTTAAACTCTGTCTTTCTCGCTCATTTGTCTTCATGTGGGTTTTTGTCTGCAACTTATGATTTTCAATTACATGTTGTTGTTTTTTTCATTTACATGTTGTGTGTGTCTGTTATGGGAATGGGATGAGTCACACACACACAGAGCTGGAATAAGAAATCATAGGCCCCGGGGATTTGCTTGTAGACCAGTCAAGATGTATGTCATTGTATGCTGTAGTGTTAAGATTTCCCTTCACTGGAACTAAGGGGCCTAGAACGAACCATGAAAAACAGCCCCAGACCCTTATTCCTCCTCCACCAAACTTTACAGTTGGCACTATGCACTGGGGCAGGTAGTGTTCTCCTGGCAGCCCGCCAAACTTAGATTCGTCCGTCGGACTGCCAGATGGTGAAGTGTGATTCATCACTCCAGAGAACGCGTTTCCACTGCTCCAGAGTCCAGTGGTGGTGATCTTTACACCACTCCAGCCGACGCTTGGCATTGCGCATGGCAATCTTAGGCTTGTGTGAGGCTGCTCAGCCATGGAAACCCATTTCATGAAGCTCCCAACTAACAGTTATTGTGCTGATGTTGCTTCAAGAGGGAGTTTGGAACTCGGTAGTGAGTGTTGCAACAGAGGACAGAAGATTTTTACGCGTTATGCGCTTCAGCATTTGGAGGTCCCGTTCTGGGAGATTGTGTGGCCTACTACTTCACGGCTGAGTCGTTGTTGCTCCTAGATGTTTCCACTTCACAATAACAGTGTTTACAGTTGACCGGGACAGCTCTAGCAGGACAGAAATTTTACAAACTGATTTGTAGGAAAGGTGGCGTCTTATGACGGTGCCATGTTGAAAGTCACTGAGCTCTTCAGTAAGGCCATTCTACTGCCAATGTTTGTCTATGGAGATTTCATGGCTATGTGCTCGATTTTATACACCTGTCAGCAACAGGTGTGGCTGAAATAGACAAATCCACTAATTATAAGGGGTGTCCACATACTTATATATATACTGTATATACATATATATATTTTAATATATATTTATATATATATCCTACAGTCGGCAACTAAATACAATTTCCAGTGGCACACTAACTCACCTAATGATAAACATGAAGCCGTAGGCTACTACTCACGGTGATGGCCGATGTACTCCTCTTGGCAATAYCCTATCTCAAGATGAGGTACTTTCTTTGAAAAGCAGTGCTGCTGTTCGCAAAACAATTGAGAGTTGTTGACATTTTTTTATATTGTTTGCTAATCTTGTCAACAAAAAATTTTATAAAGTGGTTGGCAATATCAAGGGTTTTGTTATGAAAAGCCATCTGCCTCAATGAAAGATGGAGCCAAGTTTGCTTTCTTGACTAGAATTTCATTTAAAGTACTCCAGA